>NC_135316.1:104096425-104402334 GCF_048772815.1 Callospermophilus lateralis | reverse complement strand
GGATGAGCAGATTTGCTCCTGTCCTATCTATGGACGGGCAGCTTTTTTTCATCACTTACCCCGAATGTCCTGGGGCTCCCCGTAACGGGCCACCATCTGCCGCAGTCCGGCTGCAGCAAAATTTCCGGGGGGTGACAAACAACTTGTGTAGATTGATTCAGCAGGAGTGGGAGCCGTTTTTTGTAGGACAACAGAGGTATTTATACATTCCACACAGCTTATCTTAATTAGCATAAACTAGATACAGCAGTCAACCAATAATGAATCTCCACACTTAATGGCTCATTGGAGTTACTTCACAAACCACTCCCTCTGGCATTTTGCCAGGCGCCATCCTGACTTGTTTACAGGCCCTAACAGTAGTACATTTCAGTTCCTAGGCAGTGTTAGACATAGCACAGTGGAGGAGAAGGTGAAGAGAGTTCTTCTGTGCTTGTGCTCCTGCCCTGCCCCCATATCCTCCACCATTGACACCTGTCACCACAGTGGTCCGTTTAACACATGTGACAGCCATGCACTGACACATCCCCACCCAGTCAATAATTTACATTAGTGTTAATTTTTGGGTGCTATACAGTCTATGGGTTTTGCCAAAACAATAATGACATACATCTACAATTTTAGTATCATGTAGAATAGTCTCACTGCCCAAAAAATGTTTGTATATTTTGTAAATAGTGTCTTTCTTTCTTTCTTTCTTTCTTTCTTTCTTTCTTTCTTTCTTTCTTCCTTTCTTCCTTCCTTCCTTTCTTTCTTTCTTTCTTCCTTTCTTTCTTTCTAACCACTGTTTTCTTAGAGTTGTAGTTGGGCAAGGGAAAAGTACTTGATGTTAACTTAAAGGGGCATGAAAATAGATTTTCTTTGTAGGTTATATGTTATTAGTAGATAAAAACATTTCCCAAGTTATTAGATAAAGAGGTAGAAAAACTTTCTTTCAAAGTGATTAGAGTTCAATGATTATTTGGTTAACAAATATCACTTTTATGATTACAAAATTAATCAATATTAGAAAATCCTTGCTCGGTTTGTATGCCAAAAAGTAATAGAAGGAAGACTAGTAAAGTACATGAAGAGGGTTAGGGGGGAAAGAAAGGAAAATTATTGGGGAAAGAAATGGAGCAAACTATTTTATGTGCATATATGAATATGTCATAATGACCCTACTAATATGTATAATTATAATACACTAATTAAAAATTTTAATTTTATTACTTTTTAAGTTAATGAAATATTATTTATGCCATTCATGTCACGAGATGCTCTAGGTCTTACACTGAACTTTTCAACTGATATGTGCATTTTTTTTTTTTAGAGAGAGAGAGAGAGAGAGAGAGAATTTTAATATTTATTTTTTAGTTTCTGGTGGACCCAACATCTTTGTTTGTATGTGGTGCTGAGGATCGAACCCGGGCTGCACGCATGCCAGGCGAGCGCACTACTACTTGAGCCACATCCCCAGCCCTGATATGTGCATCTTGACTGTGTGTGTGTGTGTGTGTGTGTGTGTGTGTGTCTTCTGAGATATCTGCTGTACCTATGATCTACAGTAGGGAGATTCTCAAAAGAAAAGCCTATTGGTTAGCAATATTAAAAAACTATTTATACAAAAGAATCCTCTTTATTAAAAAACATCTTAAAACTTGCACTGAAATAACAGATGTCATTGCAGAATGACCTATTTAAAATGAGTGTAACCACAGATTCTACTTTTTCTTCATTTTTGAAAAATTGTCAGGCTAATTGTAATTTGGGAAAATACCCAAAGTACTCAGGTTGATGAATGGATTGTTAATAAAAGACCTAAACTATATTAACAAGTATGTTCTAATACATAGTACAAATAATTTGTGAAATATGTATATTATCTACTGTCTCTCATTTGACATGTTTCTTATCACTGTTGACAATGAAAATGTTAGTATTATTATGATGAAGATTAGTTGAAATTTACTGAGTGAAAAATAACTTTTTACATGTAAATACTAACTGAGGGAATCTCACTGCCATAATGGTTATGATATGTTTATGTGTGAAATACCACTTTTATTTTTTTATTGGTTGTTCATAACATTACAAAGCTCTTGAAATATCATATTTCATACATTTGATTCAAGTGGGTTATGAACTCCCATTTTTACCCCAAATACAGATTGCAGAATCACATCGGTTACACATCCACGTTTTTACATAATGCCATATTAGTGACTGTTGTATTCTGCTTGTAATACCACTTTTATAAGCCTGAAAAATATTAGGTTCCTAATGGGTGCTGCAAATTTAATTGTAGAAACTTTCTGAGATTGAATGTTACAAAGTGCAAATTTCCTCTTAATTTGGGTAGTTGGGTGCCTAAAATCAGGACGTGTTTCAGCCTGAGTGAGCACAGACTATGAGGTAGGAGGAGTGGAGATTTTATTTAATTTAAATTATTGATTCCAAAGGAGTTTAACAGAGCAAACATGGCAGAGGTTAATGCAACTAGGTTACTCTCATCAGCAACCCATCAAAGATGGTGGAAGAGGAAGTGAGGACAGGAGGGGAGGGTGGAGCACTGGGAGAGTGGTGGAGACTCCCAAGGTCAAGTGCAGAGCCTGAGCGAGTGGTGGCTCAGTTCCCAGAGCAGAGTGCTATGGTTAAGTTGTTGCTGAGAGCATGGCTCAGTGGTAGGGTGGTTGCACCACCACATACTGGGTCCTAGGTTCTGGCCTTAGTATCCAGAAAAAAAATAAAGAGAGGATCATGGTTATGCAGGGTTTGTCACTGTGTATGATGACAAGACCTGGAGCATAGCAACTCACATGTGTGTAAATGTTCGTCTGTAAGTGAAAAGAACTTTGAACTCTCTGGTCCTACTCCTCCATTATTGCAATGTCTACTCTAGTGCAGATAAAATCTCTGCTTTTTCTACCCACGGATCCCTCTCACTTCACTTCCTAGAGTCTCCCCCCCCCCACAATAGAATTCTGCCAGTTTTTTCATCTCCTTCCTGAGCAATTTTGTTGCTACTACCTCTCATTGTTCATCAATTACATTGCTCCATATAAAACGTTGTAAGTTTCAAAGTGGCAATTCCCCATGAGTTAACATGAGCATCACCTACAGTGTAGACTTATTAATTATGTGGATATTAAATATTTAGAACAAGTTCATATCATCAACTATATTTAACATTTCATGATATAAAATAATAAAGTAATGAATATGTGAGTGAATAAACGAAATAAGAAAAATCACTCAAGTAGCTATAATTTATTTCATTTATTTTGTGATGTGGGTATGTTACATTTGGTTTTGGTATTCCTTCCACATGACTTTTGCACTGTAGTTGGTTAGGACTCGATTTACATTTTTGTGACTTCAATGGGGTGTTTACTTGGCAAATACCCTTTCTCCTGTGTTCCAGCAGTTGGGCAGAAGATTTTTCAGCATTCCAATTCTTTCCTCCTTTTCGTGTTAACAACTTCTATTCAACACTGCACCACAGATATTACCAATTGCATTTTAGCTTCAATCAGTAAATATGCAAATTTTGGAAAGAAAGAAATAAAACTCTATTTACATATGACATGATTACTTTGGTGAGAGTCAAAAGAAATATAATTACAAAAAAGAAAAACTAATGAAATTAACGTTGCTTGATCCACTGTCTACAGCAAACAAAACAAAATAAAACAAAAACAATTTTAAGTATTAAAAGCAAACAAAGGGACATTAAAGTTGAAAAAAAAACATGACATAATTTACTTAGAAAACTTGTAGTATGAAAGCCTTTCACACTACAAAACTATCCAAATCTGTGAAGATAGATACACACACACACACACATATATAACCAACAGTTTTTGAAAGCATACAAAATTAACTCAATAGGTAAAGCAGGTCTTCCCAACAAAGGATGCTGGACCAATCAGACATAGAAAAGAAAGAGATTGCTATCCTCCCTACGCATAAACTGATCTGAGGAGAATCATAGGCATAAATGTAAAGTATAAAACAGTAAACAATCTAGGAGAAAACACAAGAACATGTATTTGCGACCTTGATGGAGCCAAAGGTTTTTCAAAGAATGCACAAAAACATGAAGTGTATATTGATCAACTAAGTTCCATCAGAGTTCAAAATTTCTATCTATGATAAAATAGGCAAACCATCAACTGTGAGAAAACATATGCAAACTTTGCTTTCAGAATATACAAACAAAACCATATATAAAGGACGGCCACATTTAAAATGAAAGGAAGACTTGAGTAGGCAATTCAAAACAGAAGATCTACAGCCAGGAGTGGCGGTGCCCACCTGTCATCGCTGGGGCTCAGGAGGCTGAGACAGAAGGATCTTGAGTTTGAGGACAGCCTCAGCAATGGAGAGGTGCTAAGCAACTAAGTGAGACCCTGTCTCTAACTAAAATGCAAAATAGTGCTGAGGATGTGGTTCAGTGGTCAGTCAAGTGCCCCAGTTCAATCCCTGGTACCCTTTCCTACAAAAAAGAAGATACATACAAAGTGTCACAAAACATAAACAAATAATGCTCAATATCTTTACCATCTGGAAATCTAAACATAAATCAAAACGAAATAGAATTTTCCAACAAATAGAATAACTAAATTTTAAAAGATTGACAATAATAAATGGTGGTGAGGATTTGGGCCATTTGGTAATTGCTTAGCATTACTGACTAGTGTTCAAAAAGACACTTTGGAGACTGTTCACAGTTTCATATGAAATCAAACATACATCTATATTTTGAAACAATGATTCCACTGCTAGATATTTACACAAGGAAAATGAAAACATATGTATTAAAGAAAAGACTTGTATGAGAACATTCTTAGTAGTCTCATACATATTGGCTATAGATTGGAAAAACTACAGATGTCCATCAATATAAGAATGGTTAATCCAGTGCTTTGCAGTTACACAATGTGAGACTACTAAGAAATTAAATAATTACTAATATGTCTAAAACCATGAATGTACCTCATGAGCATATGTTGAGAAGAAAAAGCTAGGTTCAAAACACATGAATATATATATGCACGCACAAACACTATTTTATATATATATATATATATATATATATATATATATATATATATATAATTTTTTGAGTGTGTATATGTAAATATTCATGTATCTATACACATAGGAGTTGAATTTTTTCTTAATGTCCCAAAACAAGCAATGCCAATCTGGGTTGTCTGGTTCATGGACTTGGGTCAGATGGTGGAATTTGTGAAGCTGAAGAAGTAGCCCAAAGCAATTTTTCTGGGTGAAAGGAATGTATTAAGTCCTGCTTAGATGGTGGTTGTAAAGGGTATTCAATTATTACATGCTGTGATATTTTTCATTACTTTAAAACAAAAAATACATAAAATTCAAAAGAATTATTTTTTAGGTGTGATTGAAAGCACCACAAGTTTACATCTTGCTGATGATAACATGATTTTTTTAAGTTTAATACACATTTAGTACAGATAGAATAATGAGAAATATGAACACCATGTGGTATATAATTCCTTCATATTTTGAGGAGTGAATATATTTTTTTAGATGACTTTTTGTTTTGTCTTGGGCTCCATCATATAATATTTTATTTTCAAACTAACATTAACCTGAATGTATTACAGAAAATGAACCAAAGCAATATAGAATATATCATTAAGATGGCAACCATTGAAAGAAAAATCTGGTGTTTTTTTTTTTCTGCTTTTAAGTTACAAAGTAGAATTTCAAAATAAAATCATTTTGCAAATTATGAAAGTTTTAATTCATGTGATGTGGGTTTTCTATGTTGGATAGAATCGTTTAGTGTTTTGAGTATTTTCATTCTACCTTGCCCCACTAAAACGAAAAGGCTTGGTTGGTGTCATTGTGACGATGATGATGATGATTATGATGATGATGATGATGATGGTATTATTATTATCACATTAGCTAATGTGCAGCTGATATACTCAAGTCACCTCTTAAAATGTTCAGAGTGCTTGTCCTCCACTGTGCCTGTGTGCTCAGTACCTTCTAGAGGCCGGCTATTCTATTCTATTAAAAGTGGTTATGGTGACCTTCCTGAACTCTACCCTCTTAAAATTCCAGGATTCTCTCTTTCTCTATACTTTCCTCCAATAATCTCATGAATCAATGCCCACAAACCCCTGCGCAGCACGACTGTGCACCATTTGTGCTGTTCAGAGCAGGTGCGTTTAGCCCAGTGCTGGCTCTGGAAGGACAATCCAAACCAGCGCAGTGTTGGAGCAGGAGCAACAGTAGCACTGTTTCCAAAGAGCCAAGGAGACCGACAGCCAAAGGATGTGTGCTGGAATCCGGCAGCAGATTTGTTAGTTCCCAACTTCACATTATTATGGACTGCCTCCCAGTGTGCGCTTTTGAATCACAAACCTTTCTTTCTTTCTGTAGTTTTTCTTAATTTTAAGATTGCTTCATCCCAACACAGCTTCAAACAATATGGATAGGAACCCAGGAGCAGCTGGGAGGAAGTTCAAACACAGGTCAGCACGCAGGCAAACTGAGCTAAGCTTTCTACATCTTTAGCCTAAATTAGAAAAGCATTATAAAGCAATGCGCGGTGATGTGAAATGTCAGTTCTGAGTCTTGTGCACAAATAATGTGCAGAAACGTGGACAGGGTGTTGCTTTATAGATATGATGTATTCTGAAAGCCCCGACAAAGACTTGCAGAAATGAAGCACCCAGAGTTCAAGGCGCGCGCCCCTCCCCCGAAGGCTTGGATGAGCCAAGTGAATAGTAACGTGCCCTCATGCTGAACTCAACGTGGGTTAAAGTTTGTATGATTTGTAAAGAGGTACTGCATATGATACCTCCTCTGATAAGGACTGGGAGAGAAAGTACGAGCTCTGAAAAGGGAGTGAGTAGCGATTCTGATCCATCTTGAAACCGGTGCGCAGAGTCACTGGCTCTGCTGATTTAGCACACGAGCCACGTCGCTGTCTGCACATATGCACCTTCTCAATTGTTAACTTTTTTATATCATGTTGCATTAAAACTGACCATTAACTACTAAAACCTTTCCATCGGACCCCAATTTTACACAATCAACAGAGCGGATATTTCTACTTACAGATTAATTCATTCTTTCTATCAAGCCTTGATAATTGACCATTTGAATGAAACTGTTGAAGAATGTCAAATTGCAGTATGCATTTAACATGCAATATAGTACTTACAAATCAATACTAACAATAATTAAAACATCACAACCTAAATATTACACTGCGCTCCAAGTGCTTTCAGAAAAAAAAAAAAAAAGGAACCTTGGCCTTCTGTTCCAATTGATTTTAATTTATTTTATCTTCATGATCTCAAATGCTGTTTTTTTCTTTCACAGCAGAAAATTTCAGCACAAAGTACATTAGTAATTGCACAATGAGTTATTCATTATTTGATGGTTGTATTTCATTCAACGAGCTGTTTGTATGAATAGATTAAAGCTCAATCTAAACAGAACTTGGATTAATTATCCTCACTGAAATATATTAGATTTTTCTGGTGTCTTGCTTATTTTTTCTCATGCAATGCTAGATTTATGATTGAAACATTTAGTTGTTTAAGGGCCTGCATTTGACCTCATGTAAAAGTTTCTTTAAAACTCCTCAGGTTTTGAATTACAAATATATTTTAGCTGTGAAAACCTTTCTTAACTATTCATTTTGAAAGGTTTGGCTGAATATCATTTAAATTTTCTCAAAAGTTCAAATTGCTTTCCTAATGCATTAGAACTTCATTACCATTCTTAGAAGTGAGCCAAAACTTACAAAAAAAAACCTTAATAATTTACTTATGTTCTTACAAGTAGTGATTATATATATGCATATATATTTTTCTATTGGGTTTTGAATAATTAAGAAATTAATTGAGAGATAAATGCATTTCAGTGGGGTCCTTCTAATTTAAAGACCCATTTGAAAAGGTCCAGAGAGAATTTATTAAAGGAATTAGGTTTCGGTATTAATTCCAATACGATTTCAAATCGTGGTGGCTTTGGGGAAACATTTCTATTTTTCCAAACAGTTTAGATGGTACATTTGTTTAGATTTCAAATCTTTGTTTGGGATGGGGTGAGTGAGGGGCACATGTGCATTCTATTTAACAGCCACATATCAGACAAAATAATAGAGGGTGAGCCTGAAATATGCACACTGCTGTAAGCCCCCTGGGGCCACACTTGCTCTCAACTATCCAGAGAAGCTTCCGGGCTGGATGTGATCTTGGTTGCCTCTCTAGAACCCAGCATGCTCCAGGAAGTCTTGCCAGAGCCCTCCTGGTACACTCCAGATGAAGATGCTACATCTTCATGGACTCAGGAATGGGGTCCAGGTGAAGATGATACAATGGGTCTTCAAAAATGAGTGGGTGGAGCCATGTCTGATGGATGGACTTCATGAGAAAGACCTGGGGCTGGGGGCAGAGGTCAGCGGAGTGAGGTCAGGAACTGGACTTTTTCAGGAAAGCAGCCCACCGCAGCCCTACGTGCAGGATCTTGAGGTGGCCCAGGAGACAGGAAGAGATGCTCAGGGGAAGGGTAGAAGGAGCATCAAAGAGCAGAGACACCTCTAAAGGACAACTCAGGGCAGACAGGAAATAACCCCAGCTTAATTTTCCCATGTAGAGAGGAAAGTTCTCCTATTAAGAAGAGAAGCATGAACCTTTGGCATGTAGGTGCCAAACATGGGACCATAACACCCCTGTTATTATCTAAATGTAAATATCACTTGCTTGATTTCAAACACATCTTTCACCTTGTGGCAGTATTTTGAGGCAAATGGTTTAAGCTGATACTTCCATGTTCTCTCCAGCTACATATTTGAAATTTAAATTTTGTGAAATGAAAAATGCTTTCATCATGCTCTTCATTAAACACTAATTCAAAAACTTCCGCAGAGATGAATGAACTGGCTCTCCCTGATGCTGGCACGGTGGGCCCTCCGTGGGAAGGAGGAACTGGGCCACAGCTGCCAGACAGGCAGAGCCACTACACCTGCCGGGGCCTGGATCTTCAGAAGGTGAGCCGGAAAGAGAGCTTTTAACTTACTGGCTTCCCAGTGGAAACAAAGAAAATAATTTGCTCTATTAGATCATGGCTTGTCTTGGAAATACTCCAACTTGGGAAATGCTTTAATTTTTGCTAGCATTCTGAAGAGATCAGCAATGAAAGACAGTACTGTGTGCATGAGTGATTCAGAAATTAAAAGAACAATTACAAATAAGATACTAGTCTTGAACTGCAAAGCATGTGAAATATGCCAGAAGGAAATGTCTCAGAAGCATAGCCACCCCTCTCGAACTAAAGCATTGTTAAATTTTCACATCAACCAAGAATCAGAAAGCTCTCTAAAAGTAAAAGCATTGATTTAGACAGGGACTGAGTTACATATTTACCCAAGAAAGGAAAACTGTATACCTCATTTGCTCTGTCTTTTTGCACATATTGATTTTTGTCATAATTTAGAAACAGCAAAACATTCTCAAGCACAAAGCGGAATAAACCCTGCTTTCTTATTACACCAGAGAGCTTCTAAGTAGCAGAGGATTTTGATTTAGATTCAGGCATTAAAATTAAATCACACATCCTAAGGAAAAATGATCTGTAATAATGAGAGCCACACACATGGGACAGGAGAGCACTATTGAATAATGAAGGGAACTACAGTTGAAATGTAGGGCCAGTGTGGTTTAATGAACAGCGCTTTCAAAAACAAATGTCTTCTTCGCCATCATCTATTGATTGCTGGCATATTAGCAAACAAATTACTGGAAGAGATGAATATCATAAATTAGAAAGGGATTGTGTCTCCTCAATTGAAGTAGCTTCATTTCATGAAGACACTGTGGGGCTGTGAGTTCATCCCCTGTAGGTGCCAGTGCAGGGCACAGTGGGTTTGTCCAGCAAGGTCAGGTCCTGTGACACTGGCCACCAAGTAGGAGCAAGTGTGTGGTCAGATATTGTCGTTTTTCTCATTACCCGTGCCCCTTGGCTGACTTTCCTGAACACTACCCAACACAGTGACTGAGGTCAACATTTTTCAGAATTAATTCAAAGCTACAGTGAAAGCTCTTAGTTTTTGTCTCTTTCAAGTCAACATCTTTATCTTGTTTGGTCCACTGTAAGATTTTCTGATTAAGATGTTTATTAGTGATAGTTTAACCAGGTTACACAGTTTTATAACATTTCTATAAAAATGCCATTTTTTTTCTGTTGAGCGATAAAGATCATTATAGTAAATATTCTTATTAGCAGATTAAACAGATGAGGGTTGGAATCCAATCAAATCATGAAAAAGTTTTTATCCACTCATCTCACTTTTTTTGTGTGTTATTGCTATGTCACTAATGTTTTGGAAAAACACTGAGCTACTTTGAATAGCTTTGATTTCAATCACAAAAGAATGCATTTTTTTTTATTTCAAGTTTGCACTCATAAACCTGTGTTCTTAATGGTTAGTAGGAAGAAAATGCCAGTCCAGCTATTAGTGAATTCCCTGTTTTGACCCATGCTATGCAATTCTGCATTGATTATTCTTTAATATTTGACTTCTTAGGAATTCAAAGTATTTAACACATAAATGCAATGTTTAACAAGTAATCAGTGTTTGATATGTTATAAAGGAATGAGCTGTTTTATTCATATTTCTAGGGAGAATAGAGAAGAGAAGGAAGGCAGGCAAGAAGAAGAGAGAAAGAGAAACAAAATTGACCCTGACTAATGTCACTTTTAAAAGATTCACATTTGCTTAAAATAGTATACTTTAGTTATTCTATGCCTAAGTGTTTAGAGAATGTGGTAAAGAATTCTGCAACACATGTGCCACTGGCTTTAACCTTGGAGGAATTGGAGAGTTCCTGTTGTATGTTTCCTAATCAAAAGCTTCTTTTTCCTTCTGAACATACTGTGCACCATTATGGCTCTTCCATAAATTGAGGTCTCTTTCCAGCCCCCAATTTTTAGATCCTGAATTGTGGGGAGTGAACACTTTTCCCTGACCCCTTGACTTACCATCTCTGAAAACATCTTACAAATAGGAATGCACAGGAGCTTTTAGGTTGGGGAACAGATCTTCTGTAAATGTGATTGAAGTGGTGATGGAGGGCAGCATTTGAATGACCAGAGATTCCCCTAAGGAGAATAGGTATCATGGTCCCCATCTCTTCACACCCTGAGTCTGGGGAATCTGTTGGAGCCCAGGCTTGCAAACAGGGCAATCTTTTATGCAAGGAAAGAGGAAGGTTTGGAGTGGGACAGGTAGCTGTGTTGAGGTGAGGATCCCAATCACTCTTGGCATTGCCCCTGGTTTTCATCAGGCAGATGGAGGTAAGGAAGAGAAAGCGTAGGGCCATAAAGATGGGGAGAAGCTGGAATTGTCATACACATGCAATCCCTGCAGGACAGGGTTCCTGGAGCTAAGCACTATGACCAGGAATAGGAAGCAGATACCACATTGTGACTGGGAATACACATCCATATTCCATATGCAACATGAAAACAAACATTTCAAAAAAACAATAGGTTTACTTGAGTCATGTGGTTTTCTATTTTCTATACTACCTTTATTTTTTAAATTACTGGTTGTGGCCTATGGAATTTATTTTATGCCTCATAGTTTGAAAAAAAAGTCTTAAATCTTTACTTTATAATCTTCTATAACTTGTCAAATTCATAGAGTCAAGAAAGAAACTTTGACTGACTGTAGTTCTTGCAGAAGTTGATATTTGTACCTGGGGTAATTCAAAATGAGAGAAGAAGGGGTGGGGATGGGGGGTGGGATTGAAACTACAGACATGAATCCAGTGAGTGGAAGCCCTGGGGAGAGTTTGGAATTCCAGACTAGTCAATCGCATGTTATCTTGGTCAAGTCTACATAGTCAGGTCAACAATGAGAGTTTTACCTTTCACCAAATTGCTTCAAAGCAAGATCTTTAAGCTTTCTGATCATGTCATAATATGCTCATTTGTGTATCATCTGTGTTTGAGACACTGATTCCAGACTTGGGGTTTCAATACTGAACAAAAATAAACAAAGAGGCTGACGGTGCAGCTCTGTTGCACAGTGTGCCCAACATGCGTGAGATCCTGAGTTTAATTCCCAGCATGGCAAAAGAGCAAACAAATACAGACATAAACAGATGCTTTTGCTGATTCTTATGCAACTTATATTTCCCAGTGGGAGATAGACAAAGCATATTGTTCAGGTAATTTCAGAGAGTGGAAAATGCTATGGAGACCCTAAAAAAGAAGTTAATGTGATATAGGGGCTTGGGAGATGGTGGGTGATTTAGCCAGAATATTCAGAAAAGATCCTTATGAGAAGAACACCTTTGAGCTGAGAAGAACTGGGGTCTGTTGTGAAAAGCACCTGGGCGGGTGGCATTGTCAGAGGGAATGAGCAAGGCTTCCGTGCATGGAGAATCATGGCACATTTTAGGAAGCTTGGGCCAGCGGTCAGAGCAGATAGGGATTCCCGGCACTGAAGGTCACGACACATTGGTGCCCAGGTGCAGGCAGGAGCCAGACCCTATGGCCTTGTAGTCTCTTGTGAGGAGATTGAAATGTCTGCATGGAGGGAAGCTCCAAAAAGTTCTGAACAATGGAGCAGTGCCACTGAAAGAGAGGGAAGGGAATACTTCCTCCTCTGTATAGAATGAATCACCTGGGGACAGACCAGGAGCAGGGTGACGAGTTAGCTAGGGAAGAGAAGATGGAAGCTGGTACTAAGATACTGGTGGTGGAGACATTTCGTAGAAATATTGGTATATGTTCAATGATTGGGTTTCTGGGACAGAGGAGAGAGGAGCATCCTCAGAAGACCAGGCAGGAAAATTACCCTCTGATTTGTAATTCTACTTCAAGGAAGGCCAGTTATGTCTTTGGTCGCAAGTTTCTTGATGGATGAAAAGCACAAGTGCCATTCTAGTTTCTTTTCCATTATAATCCATGTAATGCTTTCTCCAACTACTAACCACAGAAGTACCACCTTATGGAAGGTGTAGGAAGACCACTACTCTGATGCCATGTATATATATGAATATTTTTGTTTGTTCGTGGTGCTGGAGATCAAACCCCAGGCTCCAGCATGTGAGGCAAGCGCTCTCCACTGAGACACATCCCCAGCACTTTTTATTTTCCTTTGAGACGAGGACTACTGAGTTGCCCACGCTGGCCTCCAACTTGCTGCCACCCTCTGGCTTCAGCCTCTCAAACCACTGGAATTACAGGTGTCACCACGTCATCGGGCTGAGTTTGGCACTATGCTGCATCTTTGCCTGAGTGTTAACTATCTGACCCCCAAATATTTTTAAATGAAGATTTCTTTGAACCATCTGTAATAAAAATTACAAATATCTTGCCCAAAATTGTCATGGAGAGGTCGAGAGAAGCAATCAGAAGTTATAAATCCTGGCTCCCTCACACGTCTGTAGGCAGCACCCCTTAACCCTCCCTGCCTCCCACCCAGCCGCACTCACCCTCTCCCCCATGCCTGGCTCATGCCCCTCTCTCCATCTGTGTTTGTGTTCAGCATCTTGCTCTTTATTAAATTCTAAGATATTCCCTCATGTGAAAAACAAAAGTGACAATAGTGCCAACCTTCTAAGGTTTCATAAATACGAACAACAATAATCTAGATAATGTGCTTGCTAGAGAAGAGCTCAGACAGCGGTTAACAGGGACACCTGCCTGTTTTTACACACTTCGTGCAGCAACGTTTCATTGAGAAAGGAATAGCATGGTCCTCACTGTTTTGTAGCTCGTATCTGCTGTCCATAAGTGTTATTAATGGACAAGTTTGAAACCTGCCTACTGTTTGCACAGAGCAAATTCAAGGAAGTGAAGGATAATGGCTCCAAGTCAGTATTGTTTTATGGTTTGCTGCTCTCAGTATCTTCTCTTTTCATGTTATTAATACTTTTATATAGAAACACAGAAGTAGAAGGGAATACATTATCAAATTAAGTAAGCTGCTTATATCTCATTTTAGGAAACATTTTAGAATAAATAAATGGATATGGAGGAGAAAAAAATGCATGAGAATTTATGATCTTGAGAAACCAGAAAATCACAGATAGTGCTATTCTCTATATAGTCATATATATCAATAAAATGAACTAGTTTTAAAATCCAATATTTTTACTCTGGTATTAAAATAGACATATTATTTTCATTTTTGCTTTAACTTTAAACCCACAGACATCCAATATTAAAAATAAAATGTACACATATGTGAATATATATGTGCACATATGTGTATGTGTGCGCATAGTATCTTGTGTTGCCACTGTAGATTCAAGACTGTGAAGGGCATGTCCTGGATTCCTGTTTGTGGATTTTTTTTCTCTCCTTTCTAAGTTACTACACAAACATAACTTAAAGGTTGCTCAAATAACTCTGCAAAACTAATAAAAGACTTCAAATCTTTCACCTCAAGTCAGAAAATAAAGCCAAAGGTGTAGAAGTATTGTTTCTTATAATACTATATTATGTGTAGGGAAAATTTATATTTAACTCATTTTCCAAAATCAACTAGCCTTTCTGTTGTCATTACAGGTAATAGTGTCCATGTCTCAAAAGTAACAAAATTTAATAGTATTCTGTGTAAGTTATTCTGGATAAAGTTTAAAACTGATAAAGTTTAAAAAGTGTAAAACGGAAGCCTGATTATTTTATCTGAATCACCTTTTACTAAAGTAAAAAAATCAAAATATTATAATTAACAATATATCTTAAAATTAATTCATGCTCATCAGCACCATCAAACCCTGTTCCAGATTTCTTTACCCTGTATTACCTGCTTGTGAGTTCACAAAGTACTTTTTTTCCATTAAAAAAATGGAGCCTTAAAAAATATATGAACTGAGAAAGTATGGTTAGCAGTGCCTGAATTCTCTAAAACATTGAAGTCCAATAAAAATACTTGTGTGCAGATAAAGTCTGACCATGGCATGATGTGATGATAGCACACTGAACTGACATTTATTAATCATAGTAAAATTTCCATTACAATTGAATTGTATACATATTGAGGAGAGAAACCCAGAATATCATAAAAACAAATCAAGCACCACGTTTTAGCCCCTTTTGGGGTCATAACTTGAGATTCAACCTTGCGTTTTGTTCTTCTGTTAGCGTTACTATCTTTCTATGACTGGTGTGAGTGTGTGTAGTTCTGACACTGAACTTCTGACAATAGTCCCTCATCAAGGGTAACCATGAACAATTGATACTCAATGGCTCCATTGAAATAAATTACCACATTTTCTTTGATTCTGTTCAAATTGTGAGAAATGAAATAAATTTCAGCAATAGAAGAGACCTAAGCTAATTTTGTAGTTCTTTAGATCCAAGCAAAAGTGGGGAGGGAGACCCTTTTCAAGTGATGCTAGTAGTCATCAGGAGAGAGCAAAGGGATTCCATTTAGCAGAGGACCTGAGAGGGCAGGTCTCAAGAGCACAGGAGCGGGTGTTGTCCAGGCTGAGTTTAGCTGGGGCTACAGGGCCTGCCTTTGACCTTCAAGTTTCTGCACTGTTTTATAGAAGACGTTGAAAGGGAGCTAAAGATGGAAGGATTTGTTCTTCTTTTTGCTTTGTTCTGTTTTCTCTTTCACTTTCTGAAGCATCTATGACACCACCAGTCGTCTCTACGGCTCTGGGCAGTTGTTTAGTAGTACCTGGACTGGCGCGATGTTATCACACATGCACCTGGGGCATTCTGTAAACGCCTCTCTTTGCATCCCTGTTCCCACATGCATCTACCTGCAACAGTTCTTCCCCGTTGTCAGCCTCTGTCCATTTCAGCACCATCCCACTGCCTTCCTCCCTAGTTACACCAGACTCCTGCACCCCTGCGCCACCTGCTCCAGCCTCAGACTCCATTCTCTGTAAGGGTGCTGGAGGCCTCTTGGAGAATACAAATCATGTTCACCATCCTGTTGTATAAAACCCTCTACCGGTCTCACTGTGCCTTAGGGTGGAGTCAGAACTGAACCCTACCCTACCTGGCCAGCTCCTGCTTCCTCTCCTGCTCTGATGCTTCTTTCTGTGGCTTTGTCCCCAGTGGTACCATTCCTGGGTCTCCAAGTTTACCCCTGTCCTTTTCTGGTTTCTCTGTGTGGCTGTGTCTGGATCTTCCTAACTGTGCATAGAGGTCTCCACCTCATCTGTCCATGTGAGCTCAAAAGTCACGTGGATGGAAGGACTTTCTGAGAGGGCTGCTTCACCCATACCCTACCTGTCTTATAACTCTGAGTTGATATTTTTTCCCCAGATAGAACAGACCATGTGAGAGTGGCAGGAAGATGTGGGATTAATGAACCCAGAATAACATGATAGGCATTCAACAAGTCTCTGTTCTCTCCACATATCCTTCTTCCACGTGATTTTAATTAAAATTAGAAGAAATGGGAAAATCAATACCATTTCAATTTAATTATATATATATATATTTTTTCTTTTGGGAAATGATTCACCATAAGTCTATATCGTGACAAATGTAATTCTTAGTCCTACTTTGTTAAAATATTTTTATCTTCATGTTGCGGATTTCAAGTTGTAATCAATGTTTTCCTCCTAAAAACATAAGGTAAAAGGAAAATATAAATCCCTTACTTTTGAATAATTAAAATAATTAAGGAAGTCCATTTTAAATATATTTTTTCACAGATTTATCACAAAGTGAAAAAAATATACAACGTAGTTTTAAATGACATTATTTATTTTGCATATGAGATTCTGCAATTAACATGTTAATCATATACATAAATGTAATACTGTAAATAGTAGAGTTGCTGTATCTTTTTAATTTCAATTAATAACAAAATGTAGTAAAAGTAGTCTTGATGGTGCATTTTATTCATTTAGTATAACTTTTGCAGGCATCTTGTAAACCGTAATGTCCACCTGAGGAGTCTGGTAGGAGCTAGTTGGGTTCTACCAATGAAGCTACTGTAGTCCCTTGCCACCTCCTTCCTGCCCTCTTGTTGCTTTTGCCCTAACTTCTCTCCTTCTCCCAGTTCTATAATTAGGCTTTTGCTCCAAATTTTAAATATCTATGGTAGAGAATATGACCTAATTCCAAGTAATAAGGAGAGTAAACATCATCTCAAGATGCCAAGTGTCTGAAAAAAGATGTCAGTTACGTTTCCAGTCTTTCTGTGTCTCCAGAGCCACACTCGTACACACATACACACACACATACACACCTGTATATGCACAGAATAGTATTATGTGTGATATTTTTGGAAACATATTTTATTCTAATAGTATGCAGTGTAGTTCTCTATTACTGCTTATATGTATGAATACACACACACACACACACACACACACACACACACATATATACATTTATATGATTTTTCAAAAATAACCTTCTTGCTTGAATGCACCATACAGCCAACCACTAAGTAATTATGAAATTTTAGGTAGCTTCTCAATGTTTTATTATTTTTAAACACCTTATAATTAATCACTTTCTTTAACATCTTTAAGTACTTGTATAATTATTCTCTTTTGATATTAAGACTTCTGGATTGAAAAGTATGTTCATTTAAATTTGATGGATGTTGCCAATCTGCTTTAACATAAGTTTATGTGCAAAAATCTTCCCAATTCTTTACCAGGCGCAATGCTGTGGCTTATGTGCATGTGCACACACATGCAAACATGGTACACATGCTCAGGGAGTCAGTAGGAAGTGTCATAATATTATTATCACTCACAGGTCTTTCACGGTTCTCCTGGCTCATTATTTCTCTGTGTCTAATAACATTTTACTCATGGAAAATACATAAGTACCAAAGCTCCAAGATAATCTGCCTTTAGTTCCACCTAAACTAAGCTACTGCTACATTCATTTATTAGTGCCTCTTCAGTCATATGAACCCTCCCGGTTCCCTTCATGCTTCATTTATTTGTCCATTTCTTCACTACATTAATATTTTTAGAGTGCTGCACTTGCCAGGCATAATTCTAAATCCTGAATGAAGAACAGATTTTGATATCCCTGGCCTCATTAAGTGTATCTTCTAGCACCAAAGAGAGAGAAAATGAAACAAGCAAAGTTCACATGCTAATTTTGAAGTGTGTTGAATGTCGACAGGTACTCAATGCAGGGTAGTGCAGGGCTGGAAGCATCTGGGTGCTGGGTTAGAGTGGAGAGAGGCGGCAGCATTATTAAATGGGTCCTTGGGTGGGCCTCTCTGTTCCAGGATTTGCAAGCCCACCCCCCCCACCCCATCACAGAGGACAGAGCTGAGCATGTCACTATCATACAACCATTTGCTGTTGTCCACCTTCTCTGTAATGCCCCTGTTTAAACCTTGGCTTCTCCACTGACTGGGTCTCCTGACCTTGCCCAGGAGACTTCACATCTTCCTGTCTCAGTTATCTCCATCAGGAAATGCAGACATTAAAACTCCTGGCCTCAATGTGTTGATGAGAGCAATGAATGAACAGATACACGTAAAACATTCCAAACCCTGCCTAGCACTCTGTAAGACTATACATTGGGCAGTCTTCATAATCAACACCATTATCACCATTTCTCCCCCAAGAGATTAGTTCTGCAAGCCCCAAGGGCAGGGATTTTTTAGTTTTTGTCAACGTTTGGTCTCAACATTTAGTTTAAGTTGGTTGAAAGTAAAGGTGTGTGATGTTCTGGTCAGTGCTTCAGCTGTACAAAGGCACGGCAAGGTACCCAGGTCCTGGAACCCCTGGCATGCCTTTTGTAGTGGGTGCCATAATGCTCCTCTCCTGGGTCCCCTCTCTGTTCAGAACTGCATCCAGATTAATGGGGAATGCACATCCAGTTGTCTTTGAGGCAAGGACCTCGTTTTGTTTTCACTTGTCTGTTTTGACCCACTCTTTCCCCTTCCACAACACACATTTTTCCCTTCTTCTGGTGCTGCACACCAGACCGATGCTTGAGCCTGGTCATTTCCTCTGCCTCCCGTTCGCCTCTGAGATGCCTCCTTGATTGGTGCGATGGAATCCTCACTGCAGCCATTTTCCAATTGGGACATGATTTTCATCCATCGTGGAGGAAGGAGGCTAAGATTGGTCCAGAATATCCTGTGTTTCTGTGGTCCACCAAGGTTCCTGAACCTGTCCCCAAAGCTGTGGCTCTCCAAGAGGGCTCTTCATTTATGATGCTTCCTTACTTGTTGATTCCTTTGTGTGTATGTGTTTTTTTTTTCTTTGTGACATAAAGTTCACATATGGATTTCTGTAACCTCCTTTTCATTTTTTGTCAAAATTTTCCTTTTCCTTTGTCTTATCCTTTTAGTTCATTGCTTATTTCTCATTGTATTGCCCTAAACCCAGGGCCTTGAGCATGAGAGGTAAGCTCTCTACTGTGGAGTTGTATCTCCAGCCCCTCAAATTTATTCTTGATGTTCTATTTTAAAGTCTATGATATGATCTCAAGACCCCTTCTGAATTTAATCTTTAATGTACATTATGAATGATCACAGTTTATTCATTTTATTCAGATGATCAGAACACTAAGAGCAAAAGGGCAAAGGTGTCTAATATCTCGAATTTCTGAATAGTACATCCATGCTTAAAAATCTATTGGAATAAGGTTTCAGTTGCCTAAAACTAATGCCATATATATTATATTCCCTAACGTACTTCTTCATACTTTCTAAGTTTAGCTTTTCTTTGTTGCTCATAATAATTTATTTTCATACTCATTTTCTAAGTGTTGAGTGATAAATTATAAAGTGATATTTTTCCTAAATGACTGATTAACTTCCTGAAATTCTTTTGGGATAGGACACTAGCCATACGTTCTTCTAGTACTCTTTGTTGGATTTTTTGAATTCCAGATTTTATGTATTACAGATATATAATTGAAATATTGTTCCAAGTTTTCTTTGCCTTTAGTTAACACATGCCTACAGAATGATAAGCAGACGTTTGAGAGTAGAATATAGAGGTGTGATTTTATTTCTTTCCTCAAGAAAATGGTGTTCTCCCATGAAATACACTGTTAACTAGTTTGTTAGCTAAGTCTTTATTGGGAAAGAGCAGACAGTAGGCCTGGTCAATCAAGTGGTCTGGATTGACCATTGGTCACACACAAAGAAGGCCAGCCAGGGCCTTGTAGCCAATTCTCGCTTGTTTTACTGACCAGTCTATTGAAAAACTACTTAACATATTTTGTTCTTAATTTTATCTATTCTACAATGAAAAAATTAAAAGCTAGGGTTTTCCTATTCAGAACTCTGAACTTTCTGTATATAGTAAAACTTAATTTATCAGGAATCTCATTTGAAATAACTAAAGTGCTATTCAGGAACACTTACTGCAATTCTAGTTTGGTTCTACCCAAAATAGTAGCCATGTTCAAAAGATTTGAGATATGCATAAATATCAATTCTCTCTCATATATATATGAGAGAGAATTGATATTTATATATCAATTGATACATAAATTGATTTTATATTGATTTTATATTGATTTTATATATCAATATATGCATGCATGTGTGTCAGCTTCTAGGGACTTTCACTCAGTGGCTGTCTTCAGCCAGGTGTGGGGTAGATTGAATAGCACATAGTACGCTCTTCAAAAATATTGAATGAATGAAAGAATGGATGAATGTCAAAATGTTAAATAACAGTAATCCTGTAGCATTAAACTCCAGGAATTTAGGTTTAGATATTGTCTAACACAAATGATCTAGTTCCTCACATCTGCTGACATAATTTTTTTTTTCCAAAGCAAAGTAAGGTCATCTGATCAGTACTGAGAAACATAGAGCAAACAGTTTTTTGTTTTACTCTCAGGATTTTAGAAAATTTACTGTCTGTGACAGAAATCACAAGAGGAGTCATTTGGATTTTCCACTTCATTATATAATTAGCCATAAGATGAAAGTGAATTCCGCTAAAATTATTGAATGCTTTTTTAGGCATCATCTATCATTATGTCACAATTTCCTTCTAACCATTTTTTTGGTGTGTGTTGCTTTTGACGCTTAAAATACTTTTTCTAAAATGGGAACGAGATGGCTTTTACAGCTGTCATGATTTAAAGATAATCTTTTATAGCTCCTTTTACAGTTTCATTTTTCTAAATATCTATGTCTACCTCCAAAGCTTCTATCTGTAACTAAAAGTACCTTTTCACAAGTTAGGAAAAAGAAATCTAATCTTATCTTGAACATTTGGGATAACAGAATTGATCAAGTATTGTTTGAAATAGTTTGCATTGCATTTTCAAAATGAATACATGGGACTTTCAAAAGAGAGCATCTAGGATCAATCTGAGGTGACCTCTGGAGAGCTTCAGTCCCTCCTCTGATTACGATTGACATTGATTTTTTTTTTTCAGTATTGGTTTACTCAGCAATTATTTTAATTATTTTTGGTTTGTAGTAGCAAAGACTTAAACTCAAGGACGTAGACATATTGCTGTTTATTCTCAGAGGAAAGAGAGGTCCAGAGGTGGCAATGTAGAGCTAATTTGGGTGCTCCACCATGTAACTAGGGAGACTGGCTTCTAGCTGTTGGTTCTACCACTGTGTTACTACCTTTTGTGTTCAAGGAACTTTGTGATATCATGACAACCGTGGTCCCCAAGCCATCACATCTAGGTTCTAACATTAGCTATCATGCAAGGGCATGCAAGTGCAAACTAATAACACAAACGTGTCAGAGAGTGACTCTGAGGGTCACCATAAGTGCTTGGTCTATAGAAAGGTTTAGCCTGGGTGAAAAACCTGGGTAGCAAACCTTTCAGGGCTCGTTTCCAACAGTTTTGCAATTGCTACTTCAATAATATTCTTCCATGGATACCCCTAGGCTGATGCAAGTTGTTAGTTCCACACTTTATCAGAATAGTACATCACAGCTTAAGTCCCTTCCTCCCACAGGAACTAAAATGCAGCTTCAAAAGTTGAGGGCTTATATGTTATTCCTATTGTGTATTATTTCCCATGGGCCCCTGGGTCTAGGCACCTACCAATTGTTCTCATTATGATTCACTTTCCTGCCTGATAAGTGAGAATTTCCCTTTCATGGATTCACATATGGCTCTGTCTTGACATTTCATAGACTTTATTATATTTTCCAATATTTCTGTTTGCATATTAGCTTAGTCAGTCTTACATGATAAAGGGTCCAACATAATATTTTCATATTGGGTGGTCTTCATCACACTGAATTTAAATCATGCTTCTATAACCTGTTCTAGCTGACACTCAATTTTGTCTTGGGGCCATTTTCTATTGGAGAGCTTGTTCACAAAATAGCATTGTGTGGGAAAAAAGGACATTTTCCCTTATCTTCCACTGCAGCTCTCTGCTGACACAACTCTTTTTCAAGTTATTGTGGCGATATGAAGGTGCAGGACAGGGCAGCTCGTGGCTTTGGTGAACTGGTGCCAATGTCTCTCGGTTCATCCTGTCATGTGGTACGTTTTTCACAAGGCTCAAAGCCATAGCCTCAGTTTTCCTTAGAAATGGTCACAGAGGGGACAGTTTGCTACATTTCTTGACTAGGATTCATGTATCAATTTTTATAAATATTTATCTGTACTTACATCAGTAGATAACCTCTTCTCTGATTGTTCAACTTCTAAGCAAAATTCATACAAAACACCATGAGGCAAATGTTTTCAGAGTGAACTATTTACTACAAACCCTTCCTTTAATTAAAAATCCATTTAAATGTAACCACTCTGTGGCAATGTCCTTGTTGGAGCAATGAATGCATTATAAAATGAAGGGGCGGAGCTAAGTTTACTTCTGTCCTTAACACTCAGGACTGCTCTGTGCTGTGAGGTGTAGTTGGTGGCAGTAGCTCCCTGCCCACACTGATCACATTCCTTCCAGACCTCCTCAGCACTCTTTCCTGTGGCACCAGCACTTGGGCAATGATTCGCATAGATCATTATGTCCACTGTTATGACTTTCAGCAATCATTTGCAAGAAATGGCCTTCCTGCACTTCTACTTTGGATCCAACTCTCCTTTGTTATTGAATGCGTCCTGCCTTAAGGCTTTGCTGTGCAGGGAACTTCAAAACTACTCAGAGTTAATGGCCTATTGATTCACTTTACACAATCTTATTTATTTATTTTTTTCGGACGTCATAAAATCTTGTGTAACTTAAATAATGGCATCCTATTCTTTTTTCCTGTTGTTTCTCCTTTGGGAAGACTAAAAAAATATATATTTAAATTTTATTTCCTCATTGTTACTTTTACAATCTTATGAGTTATTTCATAAATATCACTTACGGAATTAACTGTCCCTTAATATATACAAATTATATAATCAACTTTTGGTTAATAATAATATACATAGCTTATGCATTTATATACATATATATATATATACATATATTTGTATACACACACACACACACACACACACACACATATAATCACATGCAATGGTTCATACTAGTAAATAAACATACCTACTATGTTTAGTCACAGGAAATGTAATGTTACCTACCAATTTGTTAATCAATTTACAAAGGCATGTTTACACTTTTTGAGACTATAAGTCCTTTGGGTAAAAAATAACAGTAAAAAACGCTTTGAAAGCTTGAATTCTGGTATCCTTCAAGTATATTGCATTTGAAAAGCCATTTTTTATACTGGTTTTACATATGTGTATAGTATGTATAATATCAGACCTTTCTGACTTTGAAAGACTGTTTTATTGCACTTAATAATAATACTAGCAATACAAAGTTTAAAAAAAATTTCGAATATATATTTAAAGTAATTAACCTAGCAGCAGAGAGCTAGTTCTCCAGTCCCCCATTTAGATTTTTTTAGAAGTTAGCTGATATTACTGATTTGTTAAGCATTTTTTAATTGATTAGATAATTTATTTCCTATAGTTGACATACTAGAGGGCTAAAACAGCCATACGCCAGCACACACTGAAGAGCAGACATCCTATGGTTGAAGAAAAATGGGGTGCCTGGGCCATGTGAGAGGGAGTGACAGATTTCATGGACTTCCTATTTGATGGAGTAGAGTTACTTAGACCCAGGTATCCTTGGAAGATAGTTCTGAGAACTTGAAAAGAATATTCAATAGAAGAGTGAAAAGTTAAATTCAATCATGCATGTAGCTTTGAAGAAAGGGATGAGTGCAAGGATTTTGGAAAAAAAAAGTTGAGCAAGACTTAAGCCATACTTATGGATACATTGGATAGGGAGGATAAGGAAGAGAGGTGCTCACTGGGATTTTGATTTGAGAAATTGGACAATAATGGTATCACTCACAAGGATTAAAAAGAAAATGAAAAGAGTGAATTCAGAGTAGGAAAAGAAGAGGCTTTTGCAAATGCTGCATTTGACATATCTGTAAACACTCAGGGGAGTCATTGACTAGGACAGAGTGATTAGAGCTTAGAGGAAGGACAAGTGTCAGGAATGTAAATTTGGTAATCATCAGAATGTGGATCCTAATGCAAACCACAGAAAAGAACCAGATGCCGGAGTCTGTCAACAATCTTCGAGCTTTATGGCTTGAGGTTACTGCAGGAGACAAAGAGGCTAAAAAGAAGCAGTCAGTGAAGTCAGAAGAAAGCTCAAATAGACCTTAGTAGAAGAAAAGCTGAGCAAAGGAGGAGTGGCCCTTTGAAGAGTTCTGCAGAATGAATGAGAGTGCTATTCACTGGATGGGGCAAGGAGAGAGTCACAGAGGAGGACACCAGAGAGCCAGGATGGTATTCAGTGTTGGTTTCTACTTCTGTGATCTATGCTTGTGCCACAACCATTCGTGAACATTTTATATAACACTCAGCAGAAGGAAGAAACAAGAACTCCAGGAGCCAAATGAAGAAAACAACTAGACATGGAATTACCATAAGACCCACTCCTCAGCATTTACCCACAAGATCTAAAATCAGAATACTGTAGTGAGATAACCACGTCAGTGTTTATACCAGCACCATTCACAATAGTCTGAGCATGGAATCAACACAGGTGCTCATCAATAGATGAATGGATCAAGAAAATGTGGTATCTTCACACAACGCAGTATTACTCAGCCACAAAGAAGAATGAAATGATGTTGGATAGTCAGTGGAACTGGACAACAGTATGCAAGTGATACTATCCAGACTCAGAAAATCAAGGATGGAAGGCTTTTTCTCATATGTGGAAACTAGAACAAAGCCAGGTAAAGAAGGTGGTGGGGGAGGGGACCAGATATCATGAAGATATAGGGAAGATGAGTGGAGTAGAAGAAAGAGAAGGAGGGTGAAGGAGGAAGGAAGGGTGCCATGACCTGCATGGCTTTTAATGCAGACAACTGGCGAGGGGCAATGGGGTATTAGAAAAGACAAACAGAGGAAGAGAGAAAAAGCTGGAACTGCTGCAGTCTGGCTGGGCACAAATCAGGAGCCACTCAAGCATGAACAAACTTTATTTCTGAACTCCACCAGCACACTCCACACACACTCCCCGGGAACTCTCCCGAAAGCCACGCGGCTCCTCCAGGAACCAACAACTGGAAATATCCCTCCTTTGGCACTTCCCCAACCAATGGGAACTCTCCTGGAATCCTGTGAGAGCTCAACCGGAACTCCGCCAGAACTCAAAAGTCATCATCTTAATACTTCTGGCAAAAATGCCATGGGTCATCCCGACTCGGCTGTGGCCCTCAACAGAGACCAGGTGGATCTTTATACCCTGATGGAGAAACAATGACCCAGAGCTAGCTCAGAAGTTTTTTATGTAATTTTTAACATCGCAAGTTTTTTTTTTTTTTTATGGGAAAGTTTCTTCAAAGCATGCAGGATGAAGGATGAACATCTGGGCAGCCCAATGATAATTCTTTACTCCTCTGCAGCTGGTGTCTGAACTCAGGGTCAAAACTGATAGTGCCATGCCTTCCATGGAACCTCCTTTGAGCATGGCATCACCGTTGCAACTGGGCAATCTCAACTTGTGCCTTTGCACCAGGAGTTCACCAGAGCGAACTGTCACTCACTAATCAAAGACCATGATTCATATCATCACTCCTGACAGAAGGGAAAGGAGGAGAAACAGAATGAATTTATCAAAATCATGTTATACACATATAAAGGTACCAAAGGGAATTTCACCTTTATGTATATGTAGAAAGTACCTGTTAAAAATAAATAAAGGAGTGAAAAGAAGGGGAAAAAGGAGCACTTTGCCAAATTATATAATTATGTTGTGTGCACTTATGAATATATAACAACAAATCCCATCTTCGTGTACAACTGTAATGTTCCAGTAACAATGCGGAAAGAGAAAAAAAATTAAAAATAAATGAAATAAAAAAGAAGCCATCCAGGGAGAAAGTGAAATGTAGGGATTTTACCAAAAAGGACGTGGCTTCCTCTTTAACTTAAGAAAGACATAGAACATGGGAACAGATAAGTGAGGTTTGAGGTCCTAAGGGTCAAATATTCACCAAGTTGCTGTCAAATTCCTTTAAAATTCTTGGGAAAATTTAAAACAATTTTTAATTTAAAAACATATGTAGGCTGTGAGTGAGAGGTGGGAGAATGTTCTTTTTTTAGGTGAGAGAGGAAAACAGACAAAGCTAAATATTTTTCAGGGAGAAGGGAAAATAATTGTTCTGGCATCACGTCATAAGTTGTTAATAAAGACATTTTGCTCCCTTTGAGTGAGCTGGGGGTGAGACAAGTTTAGACACTGAAATAAGATACAAATATGACTTGTGTTCTTTGATGGCTGTGAGGATGTACACAGTGGCTCTTGCCTACTTTGCAAAGTCCCTTCAAGCTTGTGTTCTCCACGTGCATTTTCCTGGGATTTAATCTGGGTACATTGGATGTGGCAGTGGTCTTCATACATGAGAAAAGCAAGGCCCCTGAGAGTTCCATGATTTATGCAATTTTACAACTGAGTTGTTGCAACGGGGAAAGCCTCAGTCTGACAAAGTTTAGCTTTGTATGCAAGAATTTACAATTATTTTATTGGATGAAATTTCAATCACCAAACTACCATAATAGTCAATTATAGATACCAAGAGATTTTCTCCTTCCTTCGGTTATGTGTGGTACAAGAAATGATCTGGGAAAGGAGACAGGAAATTACCTCGGAAAGGAGAAACACTGAAAAACAAATTATTTTTCTTAAAGTTTTCTTTATGAAGATAAAATTGAACATGGAGATATATATTAAAATATTTTAAAAATTATAATCATTGCAACTTTTCAAGTAAAATAGTTGAGTACAATATAAAATGGAATTGTATAAACATTATCTCTACATAGATTTCACCCTCTCAATATAGACAATTCCAAATATTTCAGTTTTGAAAAAAAATGTAAATAATTTATACAAATATAGATAAAATGTATCTACACAATTGGGGAATCTAATTAATGTTATTTTCTGTTGACTTCCACTTTTATACACTTTCACTGTCTACAAATACAATTTTAAAGTTCCCAAGTGGAGTAAATTGGCAGGGATATGAATTTAAAGGGTCTCATTAGTGAAATTGCATTTTTAGTTGCAAATAAAAGACTATCTATTTTCTTTCCAGCAGAGGACCTCTAAACATATTTAATTGTGACATGATTTATATAAAGCAATTGGAGTGCCAAGAAAAGTCTTTATTTTTTTGCTCTAGACAAGAACAAGCTGCAAGAATAAATGGGTCCTCAAAAACCTGCTGCACCCAGTAAGCCTGGGAGACATTCTCCACAGCAGGTCTCTGCACTCCAGCATGGGTGCGTCCTATGTTTCCCACCTGGGATTTCTTCTGTAGCTTATTAGTTATCTGGTGAGCCTGTGCAGGGGGCAGTTAGAGTGGCTGTGTGTCCTCTGTCATACTAGGTAACATCCAAGGTCATTTGATTAGTGTTTTTTGCTCCTGAACAATTTTCTTTGTGCAATGGAAATATAACACACTCACAGTGTGGATGGAATTGTCACAGCAAAACTTAACACCATTTATTTTGCTGATATAATTCATCAACTATTTTTTTGTATTATAAGACATTTCAAAAACATGGATTAACATTTTAAAATGTAATATGTGGAGTTATATTACTAAATCAGGACAAATTTAGTGTTGGGATAATGAATAGTTTACAAATATTAAAGGTCCCTAAACCAAGGGGAATGTTCCCACTTGAGTGTTTGGATTTTGGATCATAAACCACACACAAGAAAAACAAATTTATTAAATGGTTTTGTGGATTATATTTAGTTAACTTCATTTATCAAAAGAGTAATGTGGAAATAAAACTATATCTATTCAATAAATAATATGTATGAATAAGTAATATCCTATATTGTATATGAATATAAAATTAATAATAAATGGTGTGAATAGAATTTGTTATATAATTGTAAAGTAGAATTTTTTTTGAAAGAAAACTTTGGTATGAAAAACTTCCAAAGAGTCAAAAACTAATAACTTTAAATTAGTTAGCAAAACTTTAGTATTAGGAATGAGTTTGGAATAAAGAAAGGAAGAAAATGATTTCTTTCTTTTTTTTTTTTTTTTTTTTTTTTAGAGAGAGTGAGAGAGGGAGAGACAGAGAGAGAGAATTTTCAATATTTATTTTTTAGTTTTCGGCGGACACAACATCTTTGTTTGTATGTGGTGCTGAGGTTCGAACCCGGGCCGCACGCATGCCAGGCGAGCGCGCTACCGCCTGAGCCACATGCCCAGCCCAGAAAATGGTTTCTTAATGTCTCAAAACATTTGAAAGGAGAGACAGTGGAAAAGTACCTTGATGGAATATTCGTGTTTCTTTCAAATAATAGAAAATGTATTTAATTTTGAGCAGTTCTTCACTAAAGTATATTTAGTTTAACAATATAATTAATTATATTTAATAATAACAGCTTCTTGCTGAAGAGGGAGAGGGAGGGAGGGAGGGAGAGAGAGAGAGAGAGAGAGAGAGAGAGAGAGAGAGATATTTAAGAAATAATATAAAAAGCAGTGGTAGAAAACAGAGGCCACCCTGTCTCTCTCATGGAAGGTCAAGAGGCAGGTGATCTAAGAGCTACTACTTTAGGGAAAGTCACATCTGACCTTGTTTTTAATTTATTTTTATTTTATTTTTTATTGATTTTTTAAAAAAATAAATGATAGCAGAATGCATTACGATTCTCATTACACATATACATCACAATTTTTCATATCTCTGGTTTTATACAAAGTATGTTGACACCAATTCGTGTCTTCATACATGTACTTTGGATAATGATATCCATCACATTCCACCATCCATTATGAAGCCTTTGAAAACACAGAATGTAAAATAGAGCGGTATGCCTTATCGCCCTGACTCATGCCATTTCTTGGACAATGGTCAACATTCTGCCATTACTGTTTCTTTATACTTTCACACACAATTCAGACCCCAACACTGACTTTTGGTAAAATAATATATATCTCAACATAAAAATTCTAAGCATCCAGAACATTCCTTTTGTGTTCTAATACAATATCCAAATGTCTATGGTTAAAATTTCTAAATCTTTTACCCATATATTTTTATTGAAGTATTTGTATTACATTTTGATATATTTTTATATTCTGTGAAAAATCTCTTTACTAGATTTTATTTTAAATTTTTTTCTTCCTGTTTGTGCACCATTTTTCATACTCTGACCAGTGTCCTATGAAAATCAGGCATTCTGAATTTTAATGACACACAACTTATAAATATACAATCTATGGATTTTGCTTTTGGTACAAGATGTTAACTTTTGCTTAATCAAGGGTCCTCAATTTTCTTCCCCTAGACATTTTAAAGTGTACCACTTTGTGTTTAGCCTTTTGAAACTTATCCTGCATTTGTACAGTATGTGTTATGGTGCATATTTTTTCTTACTTATGGGTATATGATGATTCCATGATCATTTTTGGTGAGATTATTTACTGAAATAACTTACACATTTGCAAAAAATCAAATGGCTATACATTTTGGACAATGGATGCTATATTATTGTCTATTTGCTTCCATGGATAGATACCTCAATCTAGGGATTACATAACTTTATATGTCTAGAATCCATTCTCTGCAGGTACTAAAACTTCAATCTTCATATTCAAACTTACATTGAATCTTGCTAATTACATTTGATCATATGTCTTAAAATAAGCTAGTCAATTTTAAAAGAAAAAAAAACCCTTTCACTATCTTTATTGGAATTACACTGAAACCAGAGATAATTTGGGGAGAACTAATATCTGCACATTATCAAATCTCCAAATGACAGAAAAAATTTTATAAATAAATCTCTAATATCAACAAAATCTTGCAGATTTTGCAATGTTTGTCTTGGTCATTTATGGTCAGATTTGTTTCTAAATATTTCATCATGTTGGTTATATTTTCATTTCTGATAAAAATGAACTTTTAATATTACAATTTACTTATAACATTTGGTTGTTTGCTGTTCTATAGAGATGAAATCATGAGATTTGGTGGGTTTTTTTTTCTTTCCTTTTTTTTTTTTTTTTTGCATATTTGAGGTTAAACTTTCCAAAGATTCTGAACTCACATAAAAGTTCTGGAATTTTGTTGTTATTGTTGATTACACAAAATTGTTTATGTAGAAGATGACATTGCCTATGAATAAAGAGTTTTACTTCTTTATTTGTAATTTTGATGTTATTAATATATTATTCTTGGTTAATTTTTGCCTAGAACTACAATACAATTCTGAAAAATATGGAGAAGTGGATGTCTTTAGATTGTTCTTGATCTGAGAGGGAAAACATTCATGTCTCATTATGAAATGTAATTTTTATGTAGAGTTTTTGCACAAATCATTTATCAGGTTGAAGATGTTGAATTTTTTTCCTACTTTGCTCAGCGTTTTTTTATCAGAAATGAAAATATTAAATGGTTTCATTCTTTATGAAAATGAACATGATGTTATGATATTTGTTATTTGTGTTCTTCAAGGAAGTAGTATAATTCATCTAAGTTGCAGAAATTGTGAGTGAGCTGCTGCCTGCAGCTTTCCCGATCACTATAGCTAGTGGGTTATTAAGTTTGTAGGTTTTCTGAAAGATGCAGTTGTATACATTTTCTATTTTCCATTTCATTGATTTCATTACTAATGTAATTATTGTTTTTTCATTTACTTTTGGTGTGTTTTGCTTTCTTTTACTAATTTATTCATTTATTTGTTATAATTTGTTATACATGACATCAGAATGCATTTTTATTCATAGTACACTAATGGAACACAATTTTTCTTTTCTCTGGTTGTACACAAAGTAGAGTAACATCATTTGTGTCTTCATACATGTACCTAGGGTAATGATGTCCTTCTCATTCCACCATCATTCCTACCCCTGTGCTTCCTCCTTTCCCCTGCCTCCCCTTTGCTATATCCAAAGAGCTTCCATTACTCCCATGCCCCCCACCTCATTATGGATCAGCATTACTTATTAAGAGAAAACATTCTGCCTTTGGTCCTTTGCATTGGCTTACTTCATTTAGCATGATATTCTACAACTCCATCCATTTAGCTGTAAATACCATGACTCTATCTATCTATCTATCTATCTATCTATCATCTATCTATTTTTGTTACCAATTTAAAATGATTTTATTATCTTTTAATGGTGACTAATATCCATTGTGTATATATACCACTGATTTTTTATCCATTCATCTATTGAAGGGCATCTAGTTTGGTTCCACAATTTAGCTATTGTGAATTGTGCTGCTATAAACATTGGTGTGGCTGCATCATTATAGTATGCTACTTTTAAATGTGCTGAGTATGAGCTGAGAAGTGGAATAGCTGGGTCAAATGGTGGTTCTATTCCAAGTTTTCTGAGGAATTTCCATAAGGCTTTCCAGATTGATTGCACCAATCTGGAATCCCACCAGCAATCCCACCACATCCTTGCCACCAATTATTGTGGCTTGTATTCTTAATTTAGACTGGAGCGAAATGAAATCTTAGTGTAGTTTTGATTTGCATTTCTCTAATTGCTAGAGGTGTTGAAATTTTTTTATATATTTGTTGACGAATTGTATATCTTCTTCAGAGAAGTGTCTGCTCCGTTCCTTAGCTGATTTATTGATTGTGTTATTTGGTTTATGCTGTTAAGTTTTTTGAGTTCTTTATATGCCTTGAAGATTTGTGCTCTACCTGAATCTGTTTAAAGAAATTGAAACTTTTTTTCACAGCGAAGACATAACCTACCTGTATTCATATTTCATGTTTACTTGGTAAAAATTTGTATTCTGTAGGCTCTCTCTTCACCTCACTGATTGTTCTCTGTCGAGAAGCTTTTTAGTTTGAATCCATCCCATTTCATAATACAATGAAATTAGAAATAAATGGTTAAATAAAAAAATACAAGCTATTCCAACACCTGGAGACTAAATATTATGCTATTGAATGAAAATTGGATAGTAGAAGACATCAGAGAGGAGACTAAAAATTTTTTAGAGGTAGTGAGCACAGTGATACAACATATCAAAAGTCTCTTGGACAATATAAAGACACTACTAAGAGTAAAGTTCATTACATGGAATATACTCCTTAAAAGAAGAAAAAGTCAATAAATAAATGACCTCACATTACATCTCAAATGCCTAGGAAAAGAAGAACAAATCAACACCAAAAGCAGTAGAAGACAGCAAGTAATTAAAATCACAGCTGAAATCAATGAAAATGAAACAAAAGAAACAATTGAAAAAATTGACAAAACAGTAAGTTGGTTCTTTGAATAAGTAAATAAAATTGAAAACCCCTTAGCCACACTAACAAAGAGAAGGAGAGAGAAAACAAAAATTACTAAAATACATAAAGTAAAAGGAAATATCACAACGGACACTACAGAAATAGAGAAGATAATTAGAAACTTATTTTGAAAATTTATACGCCAATAAAATAGAAAATATCAAAGACATCAACAAATTTCTAGAGACATATGATTTACCCAAACTGAATCAGGATGATATATACAAGATAAATTTCAAGCAATGATAGAAGATGCCATCAAAAGCCTACCAACCAGGAAAATTCTGGGACCAGACAGATTCATAGCTGAGTTCTACAGGACCTTCAAAGAATAACTAATACCAATACTCCTCAAATTATTCCATGAAATAGAAAAAGGGGACACTTTCAAACTCACTCTGTGAGGCCAGTATCCCCCTGATTCCAAAACCAGACAAAGACACATCAAGGAAATAAAACTTCAGCCCAATATCTCTAAAGAAGGTAGATGCAAAAATTCTCAATACATTTACACAAATTGAATACAAATTAAAAAGATGATAGTGCATCACAATCAAGTGGGGTTCATCCCAGGGATGAAAGTTTGGTTCAACATATGGAAATCAATACATGTCATCATCACATTAATAGAAAAAACATTCGACAAGATACAGCACCCCTTCATGTTCAAAAATTGAGAAAAACTAGAGATAAAAGAAACATCTCAACATTATAAAAGCTATCTATGCTAAGTCCCAGGTCAACATCATTCTAAATGGAGAAAAATTGAAAGTTTTCCCTCCAAAACCTGGAGCAAGACAGGGATGCCCTCTTTTACCACTTCTTTTTAGCATAGTCTTTGAAACTCTAGCCAGAGCAATTAGACAGATGAAAGAAATTAAAGGGATATGGATAGAAAGAGAAGAACTCAACATACCACTATTTGCCAATAAAATGATTCTATACTTAGCAGATCCAAAAACTTCCACCAGAAAACTTCTAGAACTAATAAATGAATTCAGCAAAGTAGCAGCATATAAATCAAATCAACCTAAAAATCAAATGCATTTCTGTACATCAGTGACAAATCCTCTAAAAGAGAAATCAGGAAAACTGCTTCATTCACAATAACCTCAAAAACAAAACAAAACAAACAAACAAACAAACAAAAATAACGTGGGAATCAATGTAAGGAAAGAGGTGAAAGACCTCTACAATGAAAATACAGTATGCCAAAGAAAGAAATTAAAGAAGACCTTAGAAGATGGAAAGATCTTCCATGTTCTTGGAGAAACAGAATTAATATTGTCAAAATAACCATACTACCAAAAGCGCTATACAGATTTAATGCAATTTCAAACAAAATCCCAATGACATTCCTTATAGAAATAGAAAAAGCAATCATGAAATTTATTTGGAAAAATAAGAGACCCAGAATATACAAAGCAATCCTTAGCAGGAAGAGTGAAGCATGTGGCAACATAATACTAGATCTTAAACTGTACTATAGAGAAATAGTAAAAAAAAAAAAAAAAAAAAAAAAAAAAAAAACAAACAACAACAACAACAAAAACAAAGACATGGTATTGGTACCAAAACAGACTTGTAGACCAATGCTACAGAGTAGAGGATGCAGAGACAAACCCACATAAACACAGTTGTCTCATACTAGATAAAGGCGCCAAAAACATACATTGGAGAAAAGATAGTCCCTTCAATAAATGATGCTGGGAAAACTGGAAGACCATATGCAGCAAAATGAAATTAAACTCCTATCTCTCACCATGCACAAAACTCAACTCAAAGTGGATCAAAGACCTAAGAATTAGACCAGAGACCCTGTACCTAATAGAGGAAAAAGTAGGCCCTAATCATCATCATGTTAGAGTAGGCCCCGACTTCTTTAACAAGACTCCTAAAGCTCAAGAAAAAATATCAAGAATCTTTTTTTTGTGATTTCTTAAAATGGAACCTGAAATCATTAATTTTTTTATTGTAGGTAATAATGTAACAAATTTCTCTGACTAATGCTCAAACAGCATCTCATATTTTCTGATATGTTGAGATTTTTTTCAATTTCAAATACTTTCTAATTTCTTTTTTGTTGTTGTTTATTCTTTCTCCCATACATTAGTTTGATGCATGTAATTGATTTTCCAAATGCTTAGATTTTGACATGTCCATGTTATTGATTCCTAATTTAGTTAAATTTGATTAAAGAATATACTTAATACTATGTGAATCTGTTTAAAGAAATTGAAACTTTTTTTCATAGCCAAGACATAACCTACCTGTATTCATATTTCATATGTACTGGAAAAAGAAGTCTAGGTTGCTAACATGAGGTGTTGGATTCTATAAATATCAAGGTGTGAAAATATTCAAATCTTTATATTTTCTTTCTTTCCCTACATACTATAAATTACTAGAAAAGTGGTTGTTATAAACTATAAATACACATTTGCCTTTTATTCCCATCAATTTGGGCTCTGAAGTTTTAGATTTCTGTTATTAAGTCACAAATTTTTAGAAGCATTTTGGTGTTTTGATGAACTGGTACCTAAATCATTGTAAAGTGATCTTTTCCATCTATTTTCAAATATTAATATAATCACACTGACTTTGGCTTAAGGATTGCAAGATAGGTTTCTAAAATTATATTCTCAATGTATTTGTATTTCTTGTAGGCAAATTCACAGTCAAATCAGTTTAAAATATTGTGGTTTTTCTTGTGATTTCTTGTTTGAAATTCAGATACTTAGTATTGTTGATTTCTGACACTTAGGATTTTCTAGTAATTGAGTTGTGACAGATTTAAATTTAAAATAATTATGATAAGATAAAAATATTTCATTTCATTTCGTTTTTGAGTTGGGGTTTACTATGTTGCCCAGGCTGGACGTGAACTCTTGGGTTCAAATGAGCCTCCCAATTTAGCCTCCTAAGTATCTGGGATTACAGGTATGTGCCTTAGCACCTGGTTTAGAGAAAAGTGTTCTGTAAAATTTTAGTTATTTCAGGTGTGTTGAGCTTGCTGATGTGACTTCATGTTATCATCTACCTTTGTAAATTATTTCAAGAGCATTATTTTTTAAAAAATCATGTTCTGTTTTGAATGGAGTTAGTGTTCTATAAATAGTAGATGGTTCAGTTGATGAACATTTTACTCAAATAGTGCATTTTCTAATGAATTTTTTCTTCTCTAAGTGTTCTATAAATTATTGGAGAAATGTTTAGATTCTCAGTATGGTTGCAGATTTCTCTGTAGTTTCCTTTAGTTTTCTCTCTATTTTCAGCATTTATTTGGGAGCTTGGCTATTGAATGTATACATATTTATTAATACTCTGTCTTCTTAAAATGACTGACACTTTTTCATTAATAAATGATGCAGCGTTTCTGGTCATCCTTTTGGGAATCTTTGTTTGACATTATCTACTTTCTTCTGCTTTGTTTTTCTATAACTCGTTCATTTTTGTTCTTTTGCTTCTGTTCATGTCTTTTCTTTAAAGCATGTTTCTTATAAGCAACATATAATTGGGTCTCGCTTTTTACTCCATTCTGACAATCTCTGAATTTTAATTGGGGTTCATACTCTCTGATATTTAATGTCATCATACCTGTATGTTTGGATTTAAGTTGACCATCTCTGTATGTTGTTTGTAAAGAAAATGAAGACGAAGAAATGTAACTCCAGGGGCTGGGGATGTGGCTCCAGTGGTAGCACACTCGCCTGGCATGCTTGCGGCCTGGGTTCCATCCTCAGCACCACATACAAACAAAGATGTTATGTCCGCTGAGAACTAAAAAATAAATATTAAAATTCTCTCTCTCTCTCAAAAAAAATGTAACACCAGTAGGCCCCACCTGCCCAGGTGTTAGTGTGTTAACTGTGGGAAAGGGAAAGAAAACCCAGAGGCAACTCCCAGTCTGTTACACAGTGTAACTACTGGTGAGATGAAAGAGCAGCCTGGTACTACCATATTGAACAGGAAGGAAACAGGAAAATGAAGAACAAGCTAAATGAATAAGCTCTAGAAAAGTTGTTAAAAGAACTACCATAATTTTTTTAAACATAAAGAAAGATAAAAGTAAATTATTTCTTCTACTGGTTACACTGTGAATACTTAAAATTATGTATAAAAATGTCAATTGTGAGACTGCATTAAAGAAAATTAACTATGAGAATTTGATAAAGTTGTGAATAAAGAGAAAAATAATGCAATATATAAATGCATTAAATAATTTTTAATAGATAGAATCAACTTCAAATACTCAAAACATGTCCAAAGACACTTATGTAGTACAGGAAGTTCTGTTTCCCAGTGATGTCGTGGAAATAAGGGCTTACACATGGCAAGGGAGTTTACTGAGCTGGGGACTTAGCAGGAGATGGGGTGTCAGAGGAATGGAAAATGCATTCATTGAAAGCATCCTTTTTTGCCTCTGTGTGCACTGACATGTGATATGACTCAGATCTCTCCATTGAAAACACTATGAATCTGTGCTACTGTCAGGCATGGCTGCTAAATATCCTTTATGCTTGCCTCCATTTTGTTTTGCCATTTATTCTGATGGAGATAAGCCTTGGACAATTTAGGGATCCAGTCAATGAAGATGGTTGAGGCACATGATCAAACTACAAGAGTCCAAAGTTGCTGCTTAACGGGAACCACTATAGACCACAACTCTCTCTATTTCTCTCAAAATTTGCCGTTACAACAGCCAACATAGATGCAGTACTGAAATTGTGGAACTGTCATAATAAGAACCTATATATGGCATTGACTTACTGCATGGTGAAGTAACAGGTTTTGGAGGTTTAAAATACGTGTGATAAGAATTGGGTTCAGTGGTACACGCCTGTAATTCCAGTGGCTCTGGAGGCTTAGGCAAGAGAATCAACAATTCAAAGCCATTCTAAGCAATTTAGCAAGATTCAGTCTCAGAATAAAGGCTGGGGATGTGGCTCAGTGGTTAAGTGCCCCTGAGTTCAGTCCCTGGTTTAAAAAAACAAAACAAAACAAAAGCAAATGCCTAAGTAGTTAACATTTTTCTTGCAATAAACTGGGTTCAGACCAAATACCTTCTCAGTCATTAGCTTCAGGAAAAAAAATATTGAAAAGCAAAATGTTCAGAGTATGTTGGATACTATCTACTTTAGCAAAGTGTTAGAGAAGAGTCAACTGGTTTACAAACAGCACTGAAATGGGATGACTGAAGTATGGCAACTTAGAGTCAGAGTCTAAGTATAAGCAACTTAAACTAAGTAAGCAACTTAGACTCTTGGAGTCCAGGATGATAAAGCATGTTATTTTAAATGCCTTTGGACATAAATGCTAATTACGATTCAGCCCTTGGCTGTGATAGGATTAAGTCTTGATTTCTCCCTTTAAAATAGGTGCTGCTAATTTGAGAGAAGCAGTTTGCAGGCAAAGGAACCCCCAAACAGATCAGACTTGAGCATTACAACCAGAAATAAATTTCTGGTGAGGTTTCTGGAGCACAGAACATATGGGAAACATTCAGATCATAATTTTTGAGAAAATTATATTATCAAAACAACTGTGAGTTGAAACTAAAATTCCTCTTGGCAGTCTTAAAATAACCTTGGGCTCAGAAAGTGGTTCAGAAAATATAGTTGGAAAACACACACACACACATACACACACACACACACACTCACACACACAAACTAAAAAAGACTCTTTCCAAGAAGAGAAACTTCTAAAATATTTTTTAAAAAGTCCAGGTAAGCTACTAAAAAAACCACAATTGCAAAAAAAAAAAAAAAAAAAAAAAAAAAAAAATAGAAACAACTCAAGAAAGGGACTACAAAGAATAAAATTTCTCTACAGAGAATTATTTTGTTAAAATCAAGAAAGTTTCTCCATCTTTACTAGGAACTGAGGCTCCTGGAAATAGTTGTTCAGTGTGTGGTTCATTTACTCTCCAGAGTGAGCAAGACTTTGACAATAAGACACTTTAATTTTAGCATCTTTTGAAATCTGAATAATCTGAGAATTTACAAAATCATCCTTCTTTTTATGGCTGAGTTATGTATACACATCACATTTTATTTATTCATTAATCTTTGGAAGGGTACCTTTGTTGGTTCTATAGTTTAGCTATTGTGAACTATTGTGAATTGAGCTGCTATAAACACTATGTGGCTGTGTCATTATATTATGCTGATTTTACATCCTTTGGGTATATGCTGAGAAGTGTGATAACTGGGTGACATGGTGGTTCCATTCCAAGTTTTCTAAGAAATCTCCATACTGCTTTCCAGAGTGGTTGCACTAATTTGCAGTCCTACCAGCAGTGTATGAGTGTACATTTTCCCCCAACATTTACTATTACTTACATTCTTGATAATTGCCATTCTGACTAGAGTGAGATGAAATCTCAGTGTAGTTTTAATTTTAAAATTACATTATCAAAAGAACTATGAGTTGAAACTAAAATTCCTCTTGGCCATCTTAAAATAACCTTAAAACAATTTTTCTCTTTTTTTTTCTTTTTATTTTTTTCATCTTTCATACATTTGATTCAAGTGAGTTATGCATTTCCATTTTTACCCCAAATACAAATTGCAGAATCACATCAGTTACACATTCACAATGTTTACATAATGCCATATTAGTGACTGTTGTATTCTGCTGTCTTTCCTATCCCCTACTATCCCCCCTCCCCTCCCCTCCCATCTTCCCTCTCTACCTCATCTGTTGTTGTTCCGTTCTCTCCCTTCCCCCCCCCTTTCCCCTCACAACCTCATATATGTGATTTCGTATAACGATGAGGGTTTCCTTCCGTTTCCATGCAATTTCCCTTCTCTCTCCCTTTCCCTCCCATCACTCGTCTCAGTTTAATGTTAATCTTTTCCTCATGCTCTTTCCCCCTGTTCAGTTCTTAGTTGCTCTCCTTAAATCAAAGAAGACATTTGGCATTAAAACAACCTTTGTCTAATTGCTAGAAATATTGAACATTTTTTTTTCATATATTTGTTGACTATTCATATTTCTTTTTATTCATTTTCTTCTGTGAAGTGTTTGTTCAGGTTCTTTGCCCATTTATTGATTGGGTTATTTGGGTTTTTTTTTTTTGTTAAGTTTTTTGAGTTCTTTGTATATCCTGGAGATTAATGCATTATCTGACGTGCAGATGGCAACAAAACAGATGTTTTCTATCATGCAGCTCAAAGTTCTTTCAGTGGATATCCATTATCTAATTGCAAAAATTTTGCATGTTTATTTATTGTTACAGGAGCACACAATTTCAGTTTCCAAGATCTGCATTGGTTTCTTATTTTTACTTCTAAAAAAACCCACCGCTGGTGGCTTAAAGACAAACTTATTCTATTACAGTTCATAAGTCTACAGTGTATCTTGCAGGGCTAAGATCAGGTGTTGGCAGGCTGAGTTCCTTTTGTAGGCTCCAGAGGAGTATGGTTTCCTCACCCCTCCCAGCTTCCAGTGGCTGACATTCCTTGGCTCCTGGCCACACCACTGCAGTGTCTGCTCCTGTATGGGTTTCTTATTCCTTTCTGAGAATTAGGATACATACATCTTGGAGGGCCACCATTCAGCCTGTCACAGCCCTATAAATAAATACACAGTACACAAAGTTTTACCTGCAAAATTACTTATTATTATTGTGCTTTTTGTGTGTGTGAAAAATGAAAGAAAGTGAAGGAGAGACTAAAACAGGAATTAATGCAATCAAAGTGGTTCAGAAGATGTAGTAGAGAAACAAACGAGCTGATCCTACAATCTCCTTTAAATTTGGATACAGTAGATTCCCCCGCACTCACCCCATTAAATTATGAGTTATCATTGTCATAGTGATCACTCTCGCATTTTCTGTTTCTCACACAGTGCAGAAAGCACAAGTGCTCTATAAACATAAATTTCATTAAAACTGTCAGGATAAATGATGCATCCAGTTGTCTTTCCTCTCCATAAAACAAACAAACAAACAAACAAACACAACTCTTTAAACCAAATATGGGCCACAATAAATTACTTTACATTTATGAAAAAAAGAGCAAAAGGACAGTGACTACTTAAAAATTAAAGATATAAAGTCTTAAAATTAAAATTACTTATATAAAGAGAACAGTTTATTCAATACTTAAGTAACTGTATTGTTAAAATTTTAAAGAAAAATCAAACAGCACATTATTTTTTGCTTAAACTGTTAAAATATTTTTACTATCATTAAAATAAATAATTGGTATGGAAATGAAGATAAAAATAATTTTGAAAAAGTGTCAGTCTTACAATTTCATCAAGGAAAGTATATTTTTAAAGTATATAAATCAAAGTACCAAAGTGTTTTCACCTTATTTAAATCTTAAAAGAATTATTACTAAAAGATAACTATCCCTCCTTTTATTTGTATTGTCAGCACATTTTTATGATTTTGCATGTACCATTATTTTGAGATAATATTCCCTTTCCCAAAGAACTATTTATTTATTTACTTACTTACTTATTTTTGTTGTCAGGGATTGATCCCAGGGTTGCTTAACCATTAAGCCACATTTCCAATCCCTTTATATCTATATCTATATCTATATATATATATATATATATATATATAGAGAGAGAGAGAGAGAGAGAGAGAGAGAGAGAGAGAGAGAGAGACAGAGTCTCACTATGTTACTTAAGGCCTCAGGAAGTTGCTGAGGCTGGGTTTGAACTTGCAATCCTCGTGTCTCAACCTCCCAGCTGCTGGGATCCAAAGAACTTCTTGTTTAAAAAAATCCAAAAAACAAAAACAAAAAAAATCATAACAAAACAAAATACCTGTATGCTGAAGCACAAGAATGAAGAAAAAGAATTTTGTAAATTTTAATTTATGACACTGAGTCATCATAGCTTGAGCCATAAGAAACTGCCTCTTTAATCACTTTGACTTTTAAAAATGGTAATTTCCTAATTTTTGGCCTAGATGTTAAAGTACTTTCTGGAATGAGAGTGTGTGGTCAGTGAAATTTCACTGTGTACCTGCAGCCTCCCTGAACTTCCTGGTGACCTTAAGTCGTTTTTCAAAGAAACAAAACGTTTCACTCAACATGCCCTTGTTTAAAGAATATGTATTACAACAGGCTGCAAAGAGTACAGGAGAAAAGGTAAGATTTTACTCAGATCTCCATGCTAACATGTGATGCTGCATAATTTGAGCAATCTCTACTGACAAAGTTCTTCCTAAGACTGTATTTTAAGGTTATGACAAGTTCCCTTGATTTGAAAATTAAACCAATTCCATCCAAAGACACTCAGAGTAATGAATCTCCCATCAATTAATATAGAAATAGGTAGTTTGGTCAGGCACACATCACATCTTGCTGCTACCAAGTCATTCTTCAGGGTCAAGTGCGTCGTTTATAATTCATTTTAAATGGCATACTTCTGCACAGCTAGACTTTTTTATTTTAATACAGAAACACGCATTAAACTGACATTGATGCAAAAACGAATGAGGTTTGAAATAAGATCTTTTGTCTCCTCCTCACTGCCCTGGCTTTTGTTTCAACACCACTTCTCCACCATCAGTCATAATGATTCATAGCAGGTTTGGATCAGTCTTGCTAGTGTGGAGTGCAGAAGAGTACATACAATAAGTTGTCCATGTATGTTTTGGGAAGAGAGGGTAAGATAAGATGTTAAAGAAAGGACAAGAGACCAAATGAATAAAATGATATCTGCTTTCTCCAAAGCACTCTGCATATAAATAAACAGCATTTACACACAAATACAGAGTTTGCAAGGGTTCAATACACTTTTTTTTTCCCACTGGTTACTTTTCAAATTTATTTTAACTCAGGTAGGATATCTCCCAAACAATTAGAAAAATCTACAAATTAATTGAGGAATCTTTTTCATAATGACCTGTTGAACCATCTTTTCAACATCAAGTCTACAGAAGATGTGTATAGAAAATAGATTCAAATCTCTGCATGGTGGTGCATGCCTGTAATCCCAGTGGCTCCAAAAGCTAAGAGAGGAGGACCACAAGTTCAAAGCCAGCTTCAGCAACTGAGCATGGCCCTAAGCAACTCAGTGAGACCCTATCTCTAAATAAAATATAAAAAAGGGCTGGGGATGAGACTCAGTTCTTAAGTAACCTGGGTTCAAACCCTGATACCACCCCCCCCAAAAAAAAAGAAAGAAAAAAGATAGTTCAGTTATCTTCGTCACTTTGTCAAGAAAAACGACTAAATGATTTATCGAATTATGTATGTCACAAAGATCTGTGCTTTAGATTGAGAAATTAAAAAACTATCCTAAGATCCAAAGAGCTAATAAATTCACCATTAAAAATATGTAGATCAAGAGTATTGCTTTAGTTGTGTGTTACCTGGTATGAGCTTGGAAAATGGAGGTAACTTTGAATTTATACAGAAAACACTTTGTTGCCAGAAGAAAGAAGCCTTGATCCTTACAAGACATATTCTATGGAAATGATTAGATCCCTTGTGGTTGCTTAGAGAAATGTTCTTATATAATTATAAATTTTGTATCCAATAAATCTTTTTAAATGAACTTTCTGTTGTGCTTTTTAAATTTTTTTGTATCATGATTTTATTCTCTTGGTGCTTTAAGAAAGATACAAAAATGTTGAAGGAATTATTAAACTCTTTTATATTCTCACCAAAACATTTAATAATGAAGACAAAAAGGTGGGGTGCTAATTTAAACCTAATTTGGGGGAGAAGTTAGATGACATCCCACCAAAGTTTAAATATTTGCATAATGAATTACTAATAAGGAATCCAATTCCCTTACCTATGGGAGAGAAAATCAATACTGGAATATATGGAGACACCAAAGCTGTTCAACACATGATAAGGACCAATTATCAACAACAAAAAAAAAAAAGATTTACAATTTTTTTGTATTAAATTAGATAAAAATAATCTAGAATAATACTTTGTTATTATAATTATAATCAACAACCCTAATGCTACAAAGAGAACATGAAGCTACAATTCTCCAGACACAGAGTCAGGGAAGGTCTAACACTACATAAGGAATCAAGTCTCTTTCAGGTCCTTCCATGCCATTTTGTTATCTAGCTATTCTCCTGGAGGCATGGTTCTCTGTATTCTGCAACATACATTAGAATTCTGCCAGAATCAGCAAATATCTGGAGGCTTTCTGACTCCTTCCATGCTTAGGTAATCTCTACCATTATAAATATATTCTGACATTTTAGTTGGTTAATAATATCTCACTATAGAAAAATACACTTGAAAAAATAGAAGACTATTGCAAACATTCTCCACAACCTAGAAATACTGATGACAGGCTGACACGGTCCCTACCCATCTTTCCTTTTGCTGATTAAACCTTGAGTCTCCTTCTGTTTATGAAAGCTGTGTATCAAAGCCATTTCCCCTTCTTTAAGAGACTTGTTCAACTTTACTCTTAAAAGTGGCATAACATTTTGTAGAAATGCTACATGATTTATAAAATATTTTATTTCATTTTTTAAAATCCAGATTATTGTTACAAATCAAAATAAGGGCATACATTTATTCATAACTTATGTCTAGTTATGAAATACATAGTTTACCATTTTAATGAAAATATTAGAAATTACAAAGCATGCTTATTTTTATTTTGAAATGATATAAGAAATACATTGAACATTTTCACAAAATAGCAACCTTGAACAATATTGAACTGACGTTGGTTTAATGACTCTTCAATGATCAATGCCCTAGATATCTATTGTCTTCTTTTGTATACAATGTCACAGGAGGGGGACAGTGGGAAAAGTAACTGCCCTGACTCTGGGCCAATTTTCTGTGCTCATCACTCAGTTTTGTCACATAGAGAATATATAATTATAGTAAAATGATTTTTCCTTTCTATCCCCCCTTTCCTCATTTGGCAGTAGTATATACAGCTACTTCACAAGGTAGCTGTGAAGACTAGTGAGTTCATGTCTATGAACAGGGTCTGGTGCAGATAGAATCACATCTTTGTGTGAATTACTAGGGTCAAGAGACATATATGAAGTTACTGGTGCTTTTCTCTTCTGTTTACAATTTCATTTTCTTTTTTTTTTACCTTCTGATATTATACATTTTTTTTTATTGGTTGTTCAAAATATTACAAAGCTCTTGACATCTCATATTACATATATTAGATTCAAGTGGATTATGAACTCCCATTTTTACCCCCAATACAGATCAATTTCATTTTCTTAATGCATAAAAGCATTTGCTCCTTTATGTCTTTACTTCTTTCTAGCTCGTATATACTTACTAAAAATAGAACTCGAGAAACAAGTTTAGAGACCAGAGCAGATCAGAAACATATCTGACCAGGTAGAGCTGTCAGTCACTGAACTGAACAGATAACACCTAGCAGGGCATGTGTGGCTGTGACTCTTCCAGGATCCCCAAAACTAAGGCAGGAGCTCACACCACAGAATTCCACTTGGACAGCTCTCTGGATTAACCACGCTGAGTCCCACTAAAGGAAATCCAGAGAGCCAAAATGCCTGCCAGAGGAGGTCCCCCTGCAGGGTCCCCTGAATTTTTCACTCATGTTTCCCATGTTCAAGGCCATGTCAGCTGTCACTGTAATTATATAATTTAATAACACATTGAACAAGCTGATAAAATGCACACATGAAAGTGAAGGAAATCAGTTTTTATAAATAGGCTGACACATTTGGTGAAAGTTGAAGTTGCTTCTCTAAAAATAACAGCCCCAAGCTGCCATTGAATTAGGTATATGTAAGGTAAATTTAATATATACAATATATATAATATCTATTCTTTTATAAATATGAATCAGAAAACCTGGTAAGATTTTAAACATCCATGGCTTTTCAAATGCCACTAACTTTTTACTCTGAAGAAGAATAGCTCTGAATTGTAGAGTATGCCTTACAGGTGAGATTTATCCAAATAAAACTCCCAGGAAGATAATGAGATAAAATAAAGAACATAATAAAAATATGACTTGATCAAACCCTACCTCCTGGAGTAGACTTTTTTTATTGCTATTGTTTATTTGTATATTTATTTCCTCATTGAATAGACTTTCGTTTTTAGAGAAGGTTTAGGTTATAAACAAAATGGAGTAGATCTTCCCTATTGTCCCCATCCCCACTCACAGTGCCTCCCACCATCAACTTTCCACGTATGTATTTATTTTTATCCTTTCAGTTTGAGATAATCCCAGCTTCATGTGCAGTTGTATGAACTCACACAGAGACAGCCCACTGTGCTACACCTCTCTCCTCCAGGGGTGTCTTCTTGCACCACCAGGGGACAAGACCACAAGGAAGACAAGGGCACCGAGACAGTCCACTGGCCTTATTCAGACTTCATCAGTCTTGCCAACCCTCTTCTCAGTACCTGCACTTAGTTGTATGCAAATTTATCAGAGGTGTGGATTCCTAAGGCCACCTTCACAACCAAGATACAGGATATGTCCTTCATGAAGATCAACTGGCTTACACTTATATGGATACCCAGCAACTGGGGCCATGTTTATTTCAGTGGAAACATGGCAATGAGATCACCTTTCTACGAACTTTATAAAAATTAACTCTTAATATTCTTCCCAATTTCAAAGATAAATAAGTACAGAAAGTTCCATAAATCACAGGACTGATTAGTACCATGGTTCTCCATAGGATTTGAACCCAGGATATCAGGGCAAAGGTTCTCTGTGTTCACATATTAAAGATACAATTATGTCTTTTTTTATGATTTGTTGTTATAATTATTCTTTTAAACTATCCAGTCAAATACCGTCCTGAGATGATCTGACAAGAAGACTTACTCCCATGGTTAAAATTTACATGGTTTTCACACCCCAGGCATAACAAATATGCATAATATATGCAAACTATCTTTTCATATAACAAAATCACAAAAAATGTAATATGTACTTTAACTTTTCTTTTAGAAATATAGAATTGATTGTTTATAAAATACCATCCCTAATACAAGGAACTGAGTGTAGTGATTCATTGAAATGCACCTTAGTATTCACATATTGATATGGCCCTTGGGAAGTTGATTGTTCTGTGTCCACAGAAATTGATTCCTTGATATAAAGATATTTGGCTTATTCATGTAACAATGGGTATTCATTTAGTCACTTACTCTGTGGCGAGGTTTTCACTGGGGCTGACCCTTAGCTCCTCTCTATTTCTATTGAGTCTAAAGTCCAAGAGGTGTAGAGTGCTCAGTGATAGTACATAAGGTAAAGGGAGCCTGCAAAGGCTGGTGAAACCCAGTCTGCTTATGGAGGTGGGAGGTTTGGGTCAAGGAATACTTCACAGGAGAGATGACACCTGAGGGGGATTCCGCTTAACGAGTGGTCAAGGGAAAACTGACTTTTGCAGAGTGAGTAGTAGTATGTGCCATGCTTTGGAGAATGGCAAGATGGAGGGACACAGTTAATGCTAACAGAGCTGCATTTTGTCACACGTGATAGGTGACATCAAGCATAACAGGAAGCAAAGAGTGCCGCAGTCCGGCTGCAGCAAAATAACCGGGGGGTGACGAACAACTTGTGTAGTTTGATACAGCAGGAGTGGAAGCCGTTTATTGTAGGACTGGAGCGATATTTATACATTCCACACAGCTTATCTAGTTAACATAAACTCGATACAGCAGTCAACCAATAAGGAACCTCCACACTTAATGGCTCGCTTTTGTTACTTCACAAATCACTCCCTCTGGCATTTTGCCAGGCGCCCTCTTGACTTGTTTACAGACTCTAACAAAAGAGAATAATGTTAGTTGACTTCTAGATCCACTGTTGTTGCCTCCTTAATTTGCCAAACTTTGGTTACTGTCTATTGCTATCTCCTGTAAGGTGCTGTCTTGGAGGTTTCTATGAACAGTGGTCATGAGTGTGGGCTTTGGGTTAAGATATACCTCATCTTGAATTCCATCACTTTTCTTTCTAGCTGAGTGAATCAGACACAACTCTTGTTTCTACAGTTGTATTTTGAAAATGCAAATATTAATTAAATCCATCTTATAAGTGTTTTGTTAAATTATTAACCGTTGAATTCAGGGCCTTCCAGTAGTATGTTCTGTGATGCTAGACACTGTTTTCTCCTTCCTATCATAGCGGATTTTCTTGTCTGCTCCTGTAGTATTATTGAGGTCTCAGCAAGAATGTTTCTGGCCTGCATTTCTCCATTGATGACAATGTCCTAACTGACTACATGATACATTGGTATCTTATTAAGATTGGTGTCTGTGTTTACCTCCAAGAAGATGCTGTTTGTCCTCAATAAGCGTCAGATCTGCTTTGTGGCTAGACCAAATCATCCTTGGGGATGGTGGTCTCTCAATTTTAGTGTACATTGCTATCTAACATGTAGATGACTTGCAAATGCTATTAATTTTGTGGTGGATCTAGGGACTTGCCTCCCTAACCAGCTCTCAGGTGATACTTATTCTGTTGGTCTGGAAACCATGTTTTGAGAATCATGACTGTGAGTGCACTGGGGATGAGCATCGCCACATTGTTGGGTCACTGATGTACCTTCCTTCACTTAGTTTGTCAGTGGCTGATCATATACATGTCTCCAGATTGCACATCATCCGAGATAAAAAAAAAATCCTCTTTTTTTGAAGTTACTACCATAATATAATAGCCAAAATGAGATACAGTCCCAGGGAGATGCTATAACAAAACAAAACAAAAAAAAAAAAAAAAAAAAATGGAGACTGTGGGCAATGCCCTCTTTGCACCCAAGAAGAAATAATCTCAAATCCAATACTAACTGGGCAAGTTAGTCTCCCTTTTTATGCCACACTCTTTTCTTATAGAGATAATGGTGGTAATGATAGTACTAGTAGTACTTTATACTATTACATGAAGATTAAAGATCAAAATCTGCACAAAATGAGAAAGGTTAATTATTAATTCTGTTATCTTGCTTGAAAATTCAAAAGGCACAAGAATTTTATCATGCTTTAAAATGTGGGAACTAAACTTTGACTTTAGTTATAGAATAATAATTTAACTGGCCACAATTTCATACCACTTAGGTCTGAGCCAGAGAAACTTATTACTTAGAGAAGAGTCTGAGGCTTGATTGACATCTGTACTGCAGAGAGGCCCGCATGGATGCTGTGGATGCCGTGGATCTGTGTCACAGTTGAGGGAAACCGACTTGGGACTCCCTCCTCTTTTCTAGCAGACGGTGAGGTAAGCCTCCTTCTTCCAGGTGGAGCTGTTATCTCAGGCTCAAAGGTCATTGCAACAAGAACCTGAGAAATTCCAAGGGCTAAGAAAGGTCAAAGCTTTGCACTATTGGCACAACATAAATATGTTTTGTAGCACAGGACACCTGTTAAGGGACATCTCTACAGTCTGAAGTATAACTGCATAGTTGGTAATACTGCCTTATACTTCCAAGGTATCATTCATTTTTTTTTTTTTCAACTTGGATATATTCATTGAATGCCTACTCCATAGCAAACATTGTGTTAAAAAAACACTAAATTCCAACACATTCATTTGGTGGTAAGATATGATCCCTGTTATAGCTCAGTGAAGGAGACAAAAATAAAAAATATGGGGCATAAATAAATTCATATCTTTTGATTTCCATAAGGGCTATGGAGAAAAAAATGCTAGCTTGGAGCAAGAAATAAGGTGAATATCTGATTCAGATTGAAGAACGAGGGAGAGTCTGGAGAAGTGACAGGTAAGTAGGAGAGACATACATGAATAATGGGACGTGGCACTTTCTCCCAAGTGTGTGGTCCCTCAAGTGTCCCGTCCTAAAATGTACGCTAAGATACAGAATCCTATTATCTTCATTCTAAATACTTCCAACACATTCATATGGTGCTAAGTTTTTACTTATTTATTTATTTATTTTTTAAAGAGAGAGTTTTAAATATACCTCTTGAGTTTGGGGGCATAATTAATAATTCTGAAATAGAAATTTAATTTTTTCAAACCAATACTCTGTTCCATAGATATATTTTATTTTCTGTCTTGTGTTTGCAGGAAGTTTTATAAATTTTGAGACATGAATCAAAAGGGAATCACACATTTGAAAGAACATGTTCACTCTGTGGGAGATAAATGCAGTATGTCTTCCTTTGATCAAAGAGGGGCCTCTGAAGAATTAATTCCACCATAGACACAGGGAGAATCCGTTCAGCATCTTTGAATTTTATTCCGACTTTTGAAATGGTGCACATTCCTCTGATTTTTTGAAAAGATCACTTGTCATTACATTTCCCTAATTTATCATATGATAGATTCAAACAGCCTTAAAGAAGCATTGGAATGAATAATTCTTTAATCCTAGCCCCCTACACTTTCTATCTTAATATAGCAGCATTTCCCAGCTGAGTTCCAACCACGATCCAGTTTGAATGTTTATGAAATGGGTAGGCTGTTCATCTCTCTGGCATGTATTTCCATGAGTTGCTCAAGGGCTTTTAAGAGTGTTTGCAGAACGTGTTGCAAGGGAATGAAGGAGCTAAGCCTTGGTGTGAGAGATGAGGAGTGCAGGAGGGACTGGTTGAAGAGGGCAGGTGAAGACCATGGCTTTTGACTGTCCACCATAGCAGATTGCTTGAGGTCTAGAAAGAGAATGTTGTAGTGATCAGAAGCTGAAGAAGTTGTTTAATAACAGTAACTTAATAACAACAACAACACAGTTTTGGACTTTACTGCAGTCAGTGTTTCAGGGAAAAATGAGATGTCACTTGGGGATGAGATCAGTTTTCCTTCCCTCCATCTCAGACAGGTTGCTCTTGTCTCTGTCGTGAGCTCAGGTACCCCAAGGGCTCCTAGCAGGATCTGAGCAGAGGCAGTATATGAATCTCACTGAAGAGTCCAGAACAGATAAAGCTAAAATTTCCAGGGAACATACAGGAAATGTCCCCAAGAATTTTCAGTGAAAATTATGTGAACTAGCTAAGAACCAGTGCACCTGATTCCCTATGGTTATGAATGGCAGAACTAAAATGTCTTACTAATCTCTACAGCACAGCAAACCCTTTTCTAAGACCTTGTTTTGCTTTACTCTGATACCATGCCATTACCTCCAGGAGTGAATATTGAACAGGAAGGAACAATTAAATGAACTGACTGCAAACCAAGAACAAAACATCAGTGAGATTTTTCAGGGGAATTTCTGAAGCAGTGGACTTTGTCCAAAGGCAGACATCAAAAATGAAAATGTCTAGTGAGGTAATCACTCCATGTACTTGTCTGCCTTTGTTTTTCCATTTCACAAATTATAGAGAAATAATACTAACAAAGTACTTATAACTTAAAGGGGCAGGATCTAATCTTTGAAACTCTATTTCACTCTGATCTTATTAAAACTGCAAGTTTTAAAATACTAAATTGTTTAGGAGACACTTCTACATAGGTAATACTCATAACTTCCTTGACATAATTAGATTAATTAATTTTATCACCTTTCTAACCAAAAGACTGATTTGATCTTTTGTTCAAGTTTGAAAATAGGAGACTAATCACCAAGTAGCACATATGTAAACACACACACACACACACACACACACACACACACACACACACACAAATGAATTTGTGCTACTGAATATTCTACATAACAGCTTTGGTAAAATCTGAGGGGTGTGGCTGAGGATTAGCTCTGCATGCATGACCCCAGCTGCCCTTTAGGATCATGCCCTTCACTCATCTACCTGTGTGCCATGGGGGCAGCCTTTCTTCACAGGCTCCTCAGCTCACATAAGTGACCCATGCCCTCTTAGAATTCTAAAGGGTGGTGTACAGGAAAGAAAAGAGCCTCATATGCTAGGCAGCAAACACTGCTTATTAGGATGTTAATTTTTTTAAAGAAACATCTTATTATTGAATTGAAATTATCTGTTATAGGAATTATTTTAAGTTTTTTTTATCTTCCTAGCAATCTAGAATTATTCTGTGGTTGATGTCAATTGGTTTTGTTGACACACACAAATCTTTGTAGATCTTTTAACTACAGAAGCAGAGGTTTTTGTGATGTGTGTTCTTTTTTAAAAAATATTCTTTAGTTGTAGACAGAAAATACATTTATTTTACTTATTTTATTTTTATGTGGTGCTGAGGATCCAACCCAGTGCCTCGTACATGTGAGGCAAGCCTTCTGCCGCTGAGCCACAATCCCAGCACAATGATGTGTGTTCTTTAACATTCCTGAAACAAAATCCCAATCCTGGTGCCAAGCATGGCATGACTATGGGGCTGCATTGCAGTGCATCAAAGCCTGAGAAAGTCTTAATGGCAAACATTTTAATAGAGGTTACTCACTAAAATAGTAACCTATACCTTTTCCCATTGCTCAGAGAAATAGTTTCAGAACTATCAGTAAATAAAAAATTAAGGAATATTTACATATTGGGTTATAAATTTCACACATAAATACTACCAATTCCTATATCACACATTAGTGAGTATTTATATATCACACATTAGTGAGGATTAATTATTTCACCAAATTATATATGTATGTATGTGGAATAACTAATATTTTCTAGTTACGCTCCATATTTAAACATGGCTTCATTTGGTGCATTGCAACAGTGGAGACCTCTCCTTTAGGGAACTCTGCTTCTTCTTGCTGGTTGTTGTTTCATGGAGGTTTTTTGCCACTTATTATTTAATTCTCATTTTAATTGAAAATTAAAGAAGAATTTTTCATACAAAAATTCTGTTTCTTTAAAACATTAATGCATTTTTAATCTATTAGCTTTCTCTGAGTTTGAAACAATATTACTCTAGATAAATGAATAATAGATAAATTCTATAATCAATGTAATAGTTTAACTCAAAGATGTAGCATGTTATGAAAAATGATCAGCTTATGGACTTTGGGCAGCACCTTTCTCTTAGACAGACTTAAAATTGTGCAGGTGATGTTAAGAGATTTGACTTTTTAATGACATCAATTATTCTTATAAACATCCAAATTCAAACTCGCATCACACAAAAGAATTCTCTGAGGTTCTTTCTATAAATTAGTGGCCATTCTTCTGGCCAATGCAGTCTTAAGACCCGATTTATATGACCACCACATTAAATTTACACTTCTTTCACTAACCATTGTTTATAGCTTCCTTTTAATATTTGTTCTAGCATATGTTCAGATTTGATCATTTAAATTATAGGTACATACAAATTATTCTGAGGAAATGGAGTATATTTTTCCCCTTGGAATATGATTTTTTTTTCTTATTTATGCTTTGTAAAATTATTGTAGAAATTGAAGCAACTTCTTCAACTCATATAGTGGATAATATATTTATTTCAATAGCACTGACTTTCAAATGCTATAATTTTAATCCTATCTAAAAGTAACAATCAAAAATGATGTGAGCTGAAAAAAAGAAAATAAATAGGAGTTTAAAGCCATGGTTGTGGCGTACATATCTTTTCCAATTCAACTTCACTGAATTTGTCATCTAATCTTTTCTAAACGCTCAGCAGGAACTATATGAGGCCCCTTTAGATGCAATCATCGTACCATCAAGAGGGGGGAAAAGGGAACTTTCTATTTTCAAACAGGAAATAAAACTTAAAAAATAAGCTGTAATAGATGGTTTATTCTTTTTCTTTTGGGGCTTCAAACTTCAGTTTTTCCTATGACATCTTAAATTGTTTTAAATTTCCAATGTTTATTTGATGAAAGTTCACTAAACTATAGGAAATTAGTATGGCAAGTCTTCAAATGATTTAAATATTTTTTCAAAGTTGCAAATTTTTAACCATAAAATGGGTACTAGATTATGGTTTATTCAAAAAGAAAAAAAATATATTCTGAGTATTGTGTAAAAACATTGTTGCTCTTAGATTAAGTGTTGCTAATAGTTTAGTATTTTCAAATAAGCTAGAGATGTCACGAAAACGGTCCCAACATGTGTGTCAGACACTTAAAACATCAGGTCCCATGAAAAAACATGATCCAGAGTGGTGTCTTGTGCATTTATGATAAATGGAGTAAATTGCTTCGTAATATGTTGAAAAGTATGGCTGCCCAGACTACTGAAGTCAAAAATTGACATAGTTCAGGATTTCATCAAAACTTGCACGATTCCTTTTACTAATGTGCAAGCAATATATCCTTGCTCTAAAAAAGAAATATAAAACACAAAAGAACAAATGAAGTCCTGAAAAAGATTGCTATAGATGACAGTGTGAACTTGACATATTGTTACACAATCTTCAATGTCATCCATCAGTCAGTCTGTGTGTCTGTCTATCTACCTATTCAATGTCTCAAGCATCTATCTCTACCATCCATCTTGGCAGATGAAAATCAAACAAAACAATAGCACAGGCCACTTTAAAATCAGAATTTTTCCATCAACCATACAACACATCTTCATTTCTACAAGCATTCACCATCATCAACAGGTAAAGAATATTATATTAATGGGTGGGAACTGCATTTATCCTTGAGATGTTATCAATTGCAGGTTAGTTGTGTACATGAAAACTATTGCTTTTTTCTCTCTGACAGGCTCCTGTGTAATTCAGGGAGAATTCAGCCAATTCTAAATTCCAGTGAGAATTTCTAACTAGCTTGAAGAAATCGCATGGTTCCTTCCCCGTCTAAGGAGATCTTTGACATGTGGGTGTGACATAATTCTGGTAAATATGGTGTGACACTTCATATTTTGAATCAGTATAGTGCAATTAATATACAATATAATCATAAACATTGATATTTTTAAAAACTAGTTCTGGCAGAACTTCGATTGTCAGAATTTCTAAAAATCCACAGGAAATTTTCACACTGGGGGGGAATATCTTAAAAGTATAATTTCTCAAGTATTTTCAATATTTTATACTAATCTTATTTCATACTGCTATGTTTTGTATTTTAAAATCTAATTATGTTTAAGAAGTTGAAATTTATAGAACATTACAGTAATAGCTATATTTATCAAAATGTCTGACATATTATTGACATTCTGTGCTAGGTTTTTAATAACTAAAATTACTTTCATGGATATATGTCCATACATATGAACAATGTGTGGATACAATATTATAAAGGATACACCAAGAGAAAGAGAGAGGTGAAAAAATAGAGACAGGGAAGTCAGAATTTTGATTCATCAGTCAAAAGATGATTTTAGGGAAAACATCAAGGTACTGTTATTTTGCAAATGAAATATTGATATAATATATCAAACTTTCTGGGAAAGTATGAAAGCAATTCTAAGAGGAAAGTTTTTATTGCTGATTTCCTATGTTAAAAAAAGGACTTAAAATCTCATACTATAGTAAAGCAACTACATCAATGTTTATAGCAGCTCAATTCACAATAGCTAAACTGTAGAACCAACCTAGATGTCCTTCAGTAGATGAATGGATAAAGAAACTGTGGTATATATGCATAATGGAATATTACTCGGCATTAAAAGAGAATAAAATTATGGCATTTGCAGATAAATGGATGGAGTTGGAGAATATCATGCTAAGCAAAGTCAGTCAATCCCAAAAAACCAAAGGCTGAAAGTTCTCTCTGATAAGTGAATGCTGATCCATAATGGGGGGAGAACATTGGACAGATGGAGTAACTTTGATAGGGCAAAAGTGAAGGAGGGGTGGGGAGGAGGCATGGGAGTAGACAAGATGGTGGCATGAGATGGCATGACATCATTACCCTAGGTACATTATGACTGCACTTACGTTGTGATGCTACATCATGTACAACAATAGAAATATAAGGTTATGCTTCTATTGTGTACAATGAATCAAAATGTGTTCTGCTGTCATGTATACCTAATTAAAATAAATAAACAAGCAAACAAATGAAAAAAAAAATAATGCACCATAAGTGCTTTTCATCCCAGGGATGCTAGATTGATTTGACATACACAAATCAATATATGTTATTCACCACTTAAGTAAAATTAAGGACAAGAATCACAAATTATCTCAGTAGACACAGAAAAAGCATTTGAAAAAAATCCAGCACCATTCATGTTTAAAAAAACTAGAGATAATAAGAATAGGAGGAATGTACCTCAACATTGCAAAGGCTATATATAACAAACCCAAGACCAACATCACACTAAATAGAGAAAAAATGAAAGCAGTTCCTGTAAAAACAGGAAGAAGAGAAGGATCTTCCCTCTCACATCTCCTATTAAGCATAGTCCTTTAAACACTACCCAGAAAAATCAGGCAAGCTAAGAAAATTAAAAGAATATAAATAGGAAAATAAGAAGTCAACTTATCTCTGATTGGTGATGATATTATCTTTTATTTAGAAGACCCAAAAAACTCCACCAGAAGACTTAAAGAGCTGAAAAATACATTTAGTCAAGTCCTGGTAAAAAGATCAACATGTAAATCAATTGCTTTCCTATACTTCAATAATGAATCCTGCTGAAAACAAAATTGGAAATACTCTTTTATCCATAATAAACTCAGAAAATAAAATAAAATAGTTGGGAATTAATCTAATCAAGGAGGTGAAAGACCTGTCTGATGAAAACTATAGAACACTGAAGAAGAAACTGAAGAATATCTTAGAAGATGTAAAAAGCTTTCAGGTTCTTGGATATGCTGCATTAAAATCGTCAAAATCATCAGACTTCCTAAAGCAATATATAGATTCAATAAAAACCTCCATCAACATACTGGTGACATTTTTCATAGAAGTTGAGAATACATTTCTAAACTTCATTTGAAGAATTAGAGAATCAGAAGAGCAAAAGCAACCCTGAGCAAAAAGAACAATGCTGCAGGCATCACAATATTAGGCCTCAAATTATACTAAGTAAATGTTTAACAAAGACAGCATGATATTACCACCAAAATACACATGAAGATCAATAGAATAGAATATAAGACAGGTAGGAGATTAATAGCCAGGATACACGAACAATTCAAAAGACTTATTACCCAAAACAACAACAACAAAAACCAAATAACCCAATTAATAAATGGAAAAAAACTATACAGATGTTTATCAAAAGAAGAAATTGTAATGCATAATAAATATTTGAAAAAAGTTCAACATCTTTAGTAATCAGAAAAATGCAAATGAAAATTACCTTGAGATTCCTTGTCACTCAAGTCAGCATGGCAATTATCAAGAATAAAAATTGCAATGAATATTGACAAGGGTTTGGGTAAAAAGATACACTCATACGTTGCTGGTGGATCTGTGAGTTAGTGCAACCACTCTGGAAAGCAGTATGGAGATTCCTTGAAAAACTAGGAGTGAAACCACCATATGATCCAACTATTCCACTCCTTGATTCATATCCAAATGACTCAAAGTTAGCAAACTGTAGGGATGCAGCCACTAATGTTTAAGCAGCACAATTCACAATAGCCAAACTATAGAAGCAACTTAAGTTTCTCTCAACAAATGAATGGATACAGACAATGTGGTGTATATACGTAATGGAGTATCACTCAGCTGTAAAGAAGAATGAAATTATGGCATTTGCTGGTAAATGGATGGAACTGAAGACCATCATTCTAAATGATCAGATCTCAAGATTTCTTAACTTTAATGCAGAAAAATTAGATACTTTGACTAATCCCACATTCAAATAATAAACATGGATTGTTCTGGTTAGGTTAAACATTCGGCTTTACATACTAAACCTTCCACATAGAAAAATATAGCATGACATGTAAAATTGATAAGGCAATATTATGATTGAATATGTGTATGAATAATACTCTAGCAAAATGTTTGATATTTGATTATATATTTTCATCACAAGTATCAGAATTTTAATATTGTTTAATTTCAATTTTATTTTTACTAACTGATTTATTCAATAATCAGATTAAAGAAAAAGTGTTCTCACAGCAGTATATTTAAAGATATCATGGTCCCCAGTACCAGGGAAAAAAAAGTCTTATTTTTATTTGGCGAAGTGACTTAACTCTAAAGATACATGGTATCAAAGTTTAAGCACTTAAAACATTAAATACATTAGAAATATATATATATATACATACATATATTATATATGTATGTATATATATTACTGTGTACATATATTATTGTGTATATATATACACACATATACATATATATTAAATTAACACATATTATGTATCACAAATACAAGAAAGGTAGATATATCAAATATCAAAATGATTTTAGTACAGACCTATTCACTGGCATGTTTTACTTCTCAGAACTAAAGATTTCTCAGAGATCTTGTGATTTATCACTGATGCATATTATTCAAACCTGAAATGGCCTGGAAAGGTAAAAAACTGTGTCTGTGAAGGAACTGGCAGAAGCGAGAGTTGAGCAGAAAGCCCCAGTACAGAGCAATATTCAGGAGATAAGATTATCAGCTGCATGCTCATTTTAGACAAATGTCTCCTATTATTCTTTGCACAGCATGCTCCCTGTAATTAAGTAAGGAGCATGTGTGTTTGAGAGAGAGAGAACACATGTGTGTAAGGTAAGATTTCTTAATGCATAGTCTTCTCTATCTCAGGTATTACCTTGTTCGTAGAATACCATATTTATAAGGTACTGAATTTCACTGATACAAAAGCACCTAAAAATGTCTCCATCTGAAGTGAATTCAATGACAAAGAAAATGGTCTCTATACAGTGTTTGATTCATCCATAATGAATGCAAACGAGGCCAGTTCTAGTCACAAAGTATAAGCTCTTTATTTTAAATGTAGTATATGACAGGGATTCATGTTCTTTCTTGAAATGTGATGCTAAGTATTGACCATTTAAAACTTAATAAGATACTGAATGGAAAAGATTAATAAATCAAATGCATTAACATTGCAAATGCCTTTGAATTTTGCAGGTTGCTATCATTGTGCTGATTTTATTTGACTCCATGGTACCATTATGCTAGCTGCTGTTCTAAATTTAGCTCATTGAATGCCTGATGAAATGTCATGCACTGCAAGTCCATTATAAGCACATCAGCTCTTGCATCTGCAGTTTGCAAGTTTAGACAGTTATTCTTTGAAAGAACTCTTAATAGGCTTCAGCTTTTGATGAATCGTGAACTCTTCTACCTATAATAACCTAGGACAAAGCTGTTCTAGTCAAATCAGGTGCATTTTTGCTTCTATTTTAAAGATTACACCAAATTAAAGGAAACTAGTGGCCATAACACAAATTTGTTATATATTTTTAGGGTAGGCATTAAAGAGAGAGAATCAATTTAGTCTTATCAAATGTAAAAGCACAAGACTGATTCTATTTGTTAAAAAAATATTTAAACTCTTCAACAACAATAGTAATAGTAGGTTTCATTGTGGAACATATAGGTTAACTAGAAAGCTAGTATCTATAATGACACTTAATCTTTGCAGTGATTCTTCATGTAGGCATTATTATTATTTTTTTATTTTTACAATTGCTGAGACTGTGTTTTAGGGAAGTTAATAATAATAATAATAATAATAATTATTATTATTATTACAGGATTCTCAGAGTTAATCAAAGCAAAGTCTTCTCCTCCCTAATAAATTAAGCGTAGTCACTTGTGCCATTTAACATAGAATGTGAATATCAGAATGTGATTGAGATAAAACCACAACTTTAAGTATTGGGATGTGTGGTAAATTCCTTGTCACTTGGGAACCTCCCATAGCAGGGAACCCTATACCCAGAAAATAATTTCTCATGAGAATGAAAAGTAAAAGGTGACCCTGAGGCTTTAACCTATGGCTCAGCTCTGAATTAGTCCTAAAGAAGCAGTTCTCCTGAGGAAAATCAGTGCATTTACGTTATCAATATTCAGAACAATGAAGATGCATTCAAGCACCTACTTGTTTATTGTATTTTCATAATCAATGCATGTTGCATTTGGTGATATAGTAACTTGGAATATCATGCAACTAATTATAATTAAGCTGCAGAGTTAGTCTTTAGATGCGAATTTGTTTGCATTTTGAGGCCATGTGGTTTTTTTAAAGACATAAACATTTGGAATGCATACTTACCTTTCTTTTCCTTTGTTAACAGAGTAATTTAACAATCAGTCTATGTCCTCAGGCTACAATTTTCCGTGTCCTTCCCTTACAGAATAAGTCCTGCTTCTGTTTTCCACAGGACCAAAAGGGAAAGTACTAGCTCAGGCAGATTTAGAAACTGCTGTTCCCCCACTCCAACACCACAAAAGTAGAGCCACTTCAGATCCGCTACATCTTTCTTGTGACCACCTTATGGGCTGAGAAAGTGCAAACCTCTCTCAGTAGCCCACATGCGACTTTGGTGATACATTATGAACCCCTAGCTGATCTTTCTATCAGAACCCATGGTGCTGTGGTCATCTCCTCACATAAGCAGTGCTCAGCTCCTGTTTCCCCCTTGACTGGTGTATCTCTCTCCTGAAATTTTGGAAGAGTTGATTGCCCCGAGACCTCAGTTCTCTCATGGATTTAAAGAAAGTCGTTTAAACTAAAGTTTGCCCTCATTTTGTTGTTGTTGTTGTTTCTGTGAGGGAGTAACACTTTCCTGATTTTCAGGTAGCAGGACAGGTATGGAATTATACTGTAATATTTTCATAACAATAAAAAGTTTCATATGATGGAAGTTCCATAGAGGAAGAATGTTTATCCCAGTTTCTAATAATAAGGAGTCACCCTCCCTAAAAGTTTATTATAATGGGAAAACATTAGGATTCTAGAGGAAGGGAAATCCCCAAGGGGGAATTAAACATAGGAGAAGGTCTTCTCGTGGGAATAGAATTTTGCGATATGGTTCAGTATGGTTGGGATATTCCACCTTGAATTCCATGGGAAAGTACCAAGAAGCAAGGATAGTAAAGGAGTCAGTCCTTGATGATATATGCCCTTTAAAGAAGCTTAGACTGTGTTCTCTTGATTATGAGAAGTGGTGGTAGGTTTGTACAGGTATGCAATGTGGTGGGATTTATAGTGCACGTAAATCTTTAGTGTGAGCACAAATGGTAGGTTAGAGAATGAATGAGAATGGACACTCAGCACTTTACTAGAGTAGAACAGAAATAAGAAAACAATAGAATGAAGGACAGATAAAGCAAATGGGGATAGAAAACAAGGGTCAATTTGTTAAAAGTTAGGTAGTAATACAAAAATGTTGAGTTTGACAGGATATAATGGGTAGGAAGATAAATACCACCAGGATGATTCTCCAGGTTCTTGGCGGGGTACATGAGATACAGAAACCAAGGGAAGGTTTCTTTCAGAAGATGGAATTTGTTCTGACATATGAAAATTGAGATGTTTGTAGAATATCAAGGTGGCCATATTTAGGAAATGGTTGAGCACAAGACTCAGAATGTCAAATGAGCTGATTAGACTTTGCTATGGTTTGGATCTCCAGTGTCCCCAAAGCCTCATGTGTTAAAGACTTGTCCTCCAATGCAGCAAAGTATGGCTTTCAGGAAATAATTGGATCATGAGGTCTCTAACCTCATCAGTGAATGAATCCATATATAGATTCATACTCTGAATGGGGCCATGGTGAAAACTGTAGGAGGTGGGTCTAATGGACCTGGTGTGGGCCCTGGGAGAGTTTGTCTTGACGCTGGCCTTTCTCTCCCTTCCTCTCTGCTTCCTGGTTGCCATGAACTGGGCAGCAGCCTTTTTCTCCACACCCGACTACCATGGTGTTCTACCTCACCTCACAACCAAAGCAATGGAGCAAGAGGAATGTGAACTGAAACCTCTGAAACCACGCACCAAAAGTAAATCTCCCCTCCTTTAAATTGTTTATGTCAGGTGTTTGGATCACAAGAGTGAAAAGCTGATTAACACAGGCTTGGAGAAACTTTATCACTCTTCACATGGACGTGGCATTTGAACTATGTGAGCAGTGGACTGGCTATCCATGGTGTGTCCAGTGGCAGCATGAAGGACAGAGGACAGACTTTGTAAACACCTTGAAGGAGTGAGCCAGAGAGCCCAGAAACAGGCTTGTGGGGAGCAGTGCTGGTTTCCTCAATATCACCTGTGTTCCTCCGGAAGCCAGAAGAACTGAGCCTCACAAGAGGTCTACAAAGAGATGTGAGACTGTAGCGAGGGATGGACTGGAAAAAATGGAAGATGGAAACACCACTGCATTCAACAATTAAAAGTTCAAATTAGAAAACAGCAGCTTCGGTAGCATGTGACAGTGACATTAAATTCCAACTTAGAAACTGCAACAGAAAGGGAATAAGTGAGAAAAGACAATGGGAAATTTTGAATGAGACTAGAAGGAAAATTCTACTGCTCTCAGAGAATACTACAAATGTTGATGTAACAAAGAAACCAAGAAGTCAAGCTGTCACAGACCAAATATTCTCTATGTGTTTTTGTGTGTATGTGCATGTGTACATATGCATTCCAACCTGAGTGAGGGTCCTGGAGTATTTTGAAAATCCTAAGGATGTCTCAACCCTCCAGTTTTTCCCTTCCCATACATTTCATTTTTGTATGTTCATTTTTCTTTCTCTCTTCTCCCTCTTCCTTTGGCCTCTCCCCTCCCTCTCCTCCTTCTTTCACTTTTCTTATTATTGATTTACTCATCCCTTGTTAAGTGCACATAGAGTTGATACATATTTAAAAATAAACTGCAGTTTCAAGGGGAGCTAAGAAACTAGTAAAGTACTCTTTGAGGCCAGAAGATACTTGTCACATGGAGAGTTTCCATCTCCTGTTGACAGGTAGATTTGATAAAGCATCACTGGTTTATATGGAATTTTCATACTACAAGGCTATAACATTCCATCTTAAACATTTAAGAAGAAAAGAAAAACAGAGACAAGTAATGTTGGGCAGAATTCCTGTGATATCTTTCTCCCTTTCCCCAAACTTGTGAATGTTAATATCTTAGGTATCTTTCAAAGAATAAGGAGGGAAGACACAGATACACACCCAACCCTTCCTCTCAATCCTCATTTTGAGAAAACCAGAACTCCTGAGCAGTCAGGGCCATGGGACTCGTCCAGTGACATGCCTCCTCTTGGAGTACCCACACACATTCAAGTGAGCCTGAAGGTGACCAGGAGTCAGATAACAAGGTCTTCCAATGGAGCAGCCATGAATGGTGAGAAGCAAGTGGCTCCTTTCTAGCCCAATCAGAGCTCAATGTCCTCTCTACTCATTGTACCAGACTCAAAGAGACCCTCACTGACATTACAGAGGTCCAGGCTCTTACTGCTGCTGGCTATTTGAGCTTGACAGAGGTAGGCAGAGAAGAAAGACTCCTTAGAGATCAATTATTGTGCTATTTTCTCTTTCTCTATTCTTTCTTTGATCAATACATGCTTATTTCTATTTACAGGTTCACTTGTTGGTTCATGTATTAAATTCTGCATTGGACTATTTTAGAATGTAAAATGTCTTAAAACAATAAGAAGTAAAAGGAAAGTATACAAAAGAAAAATTCAACTGTTCTTAAGATCAATCCTGATTCACACTAGTCTTCATTTATGAATGATTAATGGTCTCTGCTTATTTTATTCCACTTGTAGATTTTTTTTAACATAAGAAAATGAAGAAACACAAAGCAAAGCATCCAGTTTAAGAACAGAAGATGCTGTTACCTTGAAGCCTGAGAGAGTAGCCACTCTCCAGAGTCATATTTTAAATTTTATTGGTTATATTTGTTTCCTGTGTCTGTGGATTTCTTTCTTTCATTAGTTAAAAACAAATTCAAAAAAAGAAAAAAAAAACACTTATTTTTGAAATATTCAAATATTTGTCTCCCACTTTTTCTTAAACTCTGTGAATCTTATTGAAACATTATATACACTATCATTTCACATTTTATGGCTGAAGACTCATCCTGATAATCTCCTAGATCTTCAGGAATGCATCCCAGCCCATTTTATTTCTGTCTGCTTCCATAGCTGTGTCTACGTCTACATATCTAAGTGTGGTTTGTTTGTTTTTCACCTCATTTTATTTATTCTTCCATTATGCATTTAGTTAACCACAAATTCTGGATGCAAGTCCTTTTTAGATATAGGTCATTTAGTTTTCTGCTGCTGCCATAACCATTTGTTTATCTTTTAGTGTGCTTATGAACATTTGGATCACTTCCAGATCTTGGCTATTAGAAATATAACTGCAATGAGCATTGTGTACAGTTCTTTGAATGGGCACATGTTTTCAATTTTCTTATGAAAATTTCTAGGAGTGGAATGTTTGGGTCAAATCCTGGGTCTAGGATTTACTTCTTAAGAATCGAGAACTTCTTTTCCAAGGAATTGTAACGTTTTCCTCCTTGCCATTAATGTATGAGGAATCTGCTTCCTTCATATTCTTGTAGGGCTAGCCTGTTTAATACTAGACACTTTAATAGGGTTGTAATAATATCTCACCACAATTTTCTTTAACTTTCCTTAATGAATAATATGTTTCCTTTATTTTCTTTTCTCTGTTTTGCTTATTATTAAGCGTTAAGTGTTCCTCATATGTACTGGACACAATTCTCTTATTAGTGTGAGATGTTATTAATTTTCTATTGCTATCATAACATACCATAAATCTGCTGGTTTATAGCACACACGCTGACCATCACACTGATCTGTAGGTGAGACATTCAGGCTGACTCTACCAGGTCTCCCATGAAGACTGGTGGTGGGTCTCACAAGACAAAAAAACGAGGTCAGCAGGGCTGTGTTTCTTATTGGAGGTTCTGGGGAATCATGCATGTGCAGACTTCCATTTATGGCAATAATTAATACCCTCCTGGTTGAGGGACTTGTTACTTTTTCAACTTCCCATTGCTCAGTACAAGTGTAAAGTAATAGAATTAATTTTGCTCATCAATCTTATATCCTGATTGCTTATGAACATCTCTCACTAGTTCTAGTATTTTGTAGATTTTGTCAGATTTTTCTACATAGACAATCATGTATTTGTGAATTGAGGTATTTTATTTTGTTCTTTTGTATTCTGAAAGCATTTTAATTTTTTCTTGAGTGCTGGCACTGGCTAGAACCTCAAAGGCAATTCTGAATGAAATAACTTTCTCACTGAATGGCGATGATAGTTCTAGCTGTGTGTGTGTGTGTGTGTGTGTGTGTGTGTGTGTGTGTTTTTAACATGACCTTTTTCAGGTTAATAAAATTTTCCCATATATCTAATTATCTCTGAGTATTTATAGGAAATGGAATTTAGATTGTTTCAATTAACACAGTAAATTGCATCAGTCAAATTTCTAATGTTCAACACACACTAAAGAATCTCAGCTTTATTGAGATAAAATCCAGTTGCTCAGAATATAATACTGTTTTCATATATTGTTTCCTTAGACTTGCTAAAATATTGTTGAGAATTTTTATTTTCTCCATGTTCATGAGAGATATTAGTCTGCAATTTTGTTTAAGAATAATGTCTTTATTTTTTGGTATCAGGATAATGGATGTGTTGGACTCTAATGATTTGGAAAGTATTTCTTCTTCTTCAATATTTTGAAAGTTTGTTTTGTGGAACTGTTTTTTTTTTCCCTTTCATGTTTGGTAGAGCGCATCAGTCAAGCCATCTGGAAAAGGAGTTTTCTATGTGAGTATTTTTTATTTTTAAAAAAGAAAAAAAGAACTACACATTTAACCTCTTTAGTAAGACACTACAGTGTTCACATGCTCACATTTTCCTTTTTTTATTTTTTTTCCAGTTGTAGTTGGACACACTACCTTTATTTTATTTATTTACTTTTATGCGGTGCTGAGGATTGAACCCAGTGCCTCACACTTGCTAGGCAAGTGCTCTGCCTCTGAGCCACAACCCCAGCCGTCCTTTTATTTTGAAACAGTGTTGTGTTTTAGGTTATCTATGATTTGGTTCCTCATGTAATATTAGAACAGAACCTTCATTCATAGAATGCACTTTATTAAAAATGTCAAGCGAACATTAAATATTTTTTTGTTTTCTGCTTTCTGCAAATTCTCTCATAAAATTTCCATTACATTTAAAATTCACTGATTTATCTTCTCATAGGTTATTTCATGAAGAATAGCCTTTTAAACTCACTATTTTCTATTTTCTCAGCTTTCTTAGAAGAATAAACAATTTTAAAATATATCTTAAGAGTTAACTTTTAAAATCTTCATGTATTTATTTTTGTGCATTTCACTGTAATCTTGATCAACAAGTTTATTTTATTGAGTTACCCCCCAAAACCCAAACAAACCAAACAAAAAACAATGACTTCAATGATCCCAATCCTGAGAGCAGAAATGTGTACATACTCTTACACATACACACATGTAATTCAATCCAGATAGTAAAGTATATAATCAAACTCTGTTACAGTTTAGACATGATGTGTCCTCCAAAATCCCACATGTGAGATAATACAAGAAAGTTTAAAGGTGAAAAGATTAGATTGTGAGAATTGTAACCTAATCAGTGGATCAATCTACTGATATGCCTTCACTGGGTGGTAACCACAGGCAGGTGGGTTTTGGTGGAGAAGCAGGTCACTGGAGTAATGCCTTTGGGGTCTATATGTGTCCTTGGTAGTGGAGTACTCTCTTTGCTTCCTCCTGGACGTGTCCTGAGTTGCTTCCTCTCTCACGCCCTGCTGCCAAGATGTTCTGCCTCATTCCAGGCCCAGAGCAATGGAGTCTGCTGTCCATGGACCAAGCATCTGAAAATATGAGTCAAAATAATCTTTCAGCTCTCCTGAAGAGCTGAGAGTAGGCATCCACAGGCAACCAACAAGAAAAGGGAACCTAGTCGTACAACTGTAGGATATGTATCTTGATAACATTTGAATAAGTTTTGAAACTAACTCACCCCCAGTCAAGCTTCCAAATACAAATGTAGCCTGTTCCACCTTAGTGGGCCTCATGGCCTTGTGAGACTCTGAGCTCATGACCCAATAATGCCATGCCCACCTCATGACCCACAGAAACTGTAAACAATGAGAGTGTGTCATTAATCTAAATTTAAGGTAAGCTTGGGTTAAATCCGTATGTGGCAATAGATCACAAAAACGAGGTTGATGCAAATGTATTAAATAAACTTGTGGTCAGAAATACATGTAATTTTTGTACATAGTCTCAAAATACATAATTACCTTTCATTTTCAACATCTTGAGTGTAACTATCATGGTTTATACAATATATCTAGATGTTTATATGTAGCATGCATGAGTCATGCCTAGATAAATTTCAGGAAAAAAAAAAAAGGTGCCTCTGGAATGTGCCTGGGATTATTTTGAGAGTGTGTGATGTGGTCACCTCATTGGTGAATGAGCATGGCCAGAGCATCCGTGGACAGTAAAGGGTAAGTATGGCATCAGCTCTGTGGATGGGGTCTGGGCAGCTAGCACATTCAGGCCATGCTCACCAGGTGAGCCTCTCCATCACAAAGACCTCAATGTCACGTTCTCTGTGTCTGAACAAGCTGGTTGTAGTTCTGGTTGGCTCATACCTATTTGATGGTTCTCTATGTAGAGGTGAATTTGGCAGAGATAACTAGTTGTCCCTGGCACAGATCTCTCCTCTTTCCTTTTCGTAAAGTAAGTGATTAAGTTTGCAGAGATGGTATGTGATGAGAAGTAGAGAATGCACTTCTTATTGCATCAGCCATTTATTTATTTCCAATTTCTTGCTTCCATTTAACTAGCACATAGCAACAACTAGAGTTACTGATATGAACCCAAACAGGGAAGTCATTACGTTGACAAATGACAAAGAAGTTTCATCACTCCGAACAACTCAGAGATGGACCGTAGAGAGGAAGACATTGCAATCTTATTTTACTCACTGGAGTTTGAAGCTGCTTTGCTTGAGGAACTGATTGACTTGAACTCTGCCTCATATATCCAGTCCAGGTAGGCTCTGACCCCGCTTGTATTTCTTTCTGGGCCACAGGCACTTTGCTTCCATTTCATCCCTAGACCTCCCTGAAGTTGCTCCAGGCTTCAACAACCTGTGAACCTGCCCCACGCTCAGGCACCCTGATGGCTGAAACCTCAGCAGCTTGCTGCTTTACCTCCTGTTCTTAGAGAAGCTGAGTGTTCGCTGGCAGTTACCTGTAGAGGCAAACCAGGAGCCCTTTAACCAGTTTAGAAAAGTACACTTTGAGTCACGGTTTGTAATAATGGTCAAAAACGTAAGAAAGGTAAAAAGTCACCCAGAGAAGACTGTTACTGTTCTTTTCTTCTTAGAAAAGAACACTCAAAAATGGCCAAGGAATGTTCTCACAAAGACATTTGATAGAGATCCTCAGAGGAGGGAAGAAGAACTAGGCAGGCTACCAAAGGGGAAAGGGGACGAGTGGGCGGGAGGGAGGGCACGGTGCTTGGCCTATGACCCTGCACTGGCTTTCATTAGGAACCAGTTCCAGAGAAAGAAAAGGAGGCAGATGGGCAGGGGTCCTTTGCTAATCTTTGTCACCTGGACCCTGGATATTTGGCCTGAGGAAAACTTCCTAACCAAAACATCGTTAGCAAAATGTCCCTGTCAACAGTTACTATTATGGCATTATGTAAAAATGTGGATGTGTAACCGATGTGATTCTGCAATCTTTGTAATGTTTCGAATAACCAATAAAAAATAAATAAATTAATTAATTAATTAATTAATTAAAAAAACAAAACAAAACAAAACAAAATGTCCCTGTCTAAGGACTACTTACAAAAAATGGAGTCCAAAGTCTATGAACAGTGACTCCCCGGAGAAGGTGACAGTTAAGCCATAGAACTCTTACCTCCTTGTTGAAGAGAGCTGGTCATCATTTAAACAATTCTGCTGTACCAGGTGGACTCATCAGAAACCTCATCAATTATTCTGAACCAGAGGTGCCTTCTGAGTCAGGAAGACGGGACTTGGAGAGCGGCTCTTGACCCACTGGATCGCTCTGCTTCAACTGGCGTTGAGATCATTAACCAAACTCCACAATCAATAAACTCTCTGTGTCTTTTTGTCGAGTTTGATCATAAGACCCTATGTGTTAATGTACAATTGACAATATTGAATGTTTCAGAGACTCCAGAGAGTAAGATTAGAAAATACTGGTTATGTATTTTTGAAATTTGAGGAAGCATTAGTGGGCGTTCAATGAGACCTCCAATGTGACATATTTCAGGTGACTGTGGATGGAATGAGGCTTGAGAAGGCAAAGACATCCATTTTAGCACCACCCACTAGAAAGTGAACTGAGAATAAAAGAGAAGGCGTAAATCTCTAGGGGGAAGATTTCCAAAGTAGGCTGGAATGGTCTTCCCTCCTTCATACCCCCTCCCTTCTTTCCTTCCCTCATTCCCTCCTTCTCTTCTTTCCTCCCCTTCCTTTCCCTTTTTTCCTTCTTTCCTCATTCCTTCCCTCCCTTTCCATCCTTATTTTATGAGAGGAGATGGGAAGACATCATCAAGCCACAAGCAGACACTGCTCAATTTTCTGTGGACAGAAAAAGGGGCATCTCTCCCTCCAAGCAGAAGGCAGGAAAGGGTAAATGAGGATTCTGAGAACTTTGCGGAGGGTAGGAGGTTGGGGACACCCTACTTGAAGGTGTCTATATTTGGTCACGTAGACTACGAAAAAACTATGATGAACTATAAACCTGGTAGGTTAAATGCAGTCTAGAAAGAGGAGCATGGGAGGAAAGATTTACTGAGTAAATAAACATAGGTAAAGAAGTTCAAAGTACTCATGAGGGTCATTCTTAATGCACTTAATTTTTGATTTCATGGCATTAAAATGTCACGTTTAACAGGAACGTCTATCTTGTATAACTCTTGCTTTATCCATGGTAAAATGCACATATGAAGCACAGTTTAAAAAGAATTCTCTCTTGAACATCTTTAGTCAATTAGTCCAACCAAAGTCATTTACCTGGTCATTTGAAAACTGAAGAACCTGACTTTCTGTCTCTTCACTTGTGGAATGTCAATTCTGTGGCCCTTTTCCAGAGCCTTATTTTCAATAATGGCTGTTCTTGTTGTCCTGTGGCTGGATTACAGAATCTTCAAATATTTTATTAATCCCTCTGTCTGCCATATCATGAGAATAAGGCCAAGGGGTTATTGTTTGTTTTCCCCCTTTCCCTAGCTTCAAAAAGTAACCTTGTAAATAATGCTTTATAAGAAAGAGAAGAAATGAAATCATGTTGGATCCACCACATTTTAAAGTACCCATTTCCATTCTCAATGAAAGCTCATATTCCCTCTATCTCCAAAACCAGAGTTTTCATGCATTACATCAAGAGCCACTTGATCACAGAGACAATTTTTATGGAGTCCTGAAACATTATACAACATACATAAATTGGTCCCAAATAAATACTCTCCTGTGTATACATCTACATCTATGGAATGTTTTGCAATATACATAATGCAGTTTCAATGAGCTAAAATTTGGAAACAGAATAATGCTATTTACACACAAAAACATGATTTAAATTTTAAATGCTCCAAATTTCTCCTACTAAGTTGTCCATTTTGGTGTTGGGGGAAAAGGGGTGAAATCGGAAAAAGAAACCAAGAAGATAAACTAAATAACATTCAAGAGATGTTTGCCATTATTTTATTCATTGTTTATTTTTGTTAATATAAATAAATTTTATAGAAATTGATTTCAATTTAGCATTGAATATAATCTACATTACATAATCATTCCCATATGTAAATTGATGAAGAATGATTGTAATAATTAAGATATGAATGTTAAGAAATATAAATTAATGTGAACTTATTTTCTTTATATTTCATATAAATATATTTTAAATATGTTGATTTTTTTTTTCTCAAAGGGAATGGTTTATTAGACTATCTGGATCTGACAGTGTCTGGTGGCTGCTTGGGTCAGTGTTAGGAGTTCATTTTCTTCAGGTTCTCTCCATGATCACTCCTAGATGATGAAACCTGCAGGTCAGCTGAACACTGGGCTTCTGATCACAGCCACCCCTCTCTTCGGCCCATGCCTCCCCAGTGCCTCATTGGTGACACAGGACAAAGCCAATTTTTAAGAATCTGTACAGAATAGCAGCAAGAGTATAGCAACCAGAACAACATCCCTTCCAACCTGTTGTTCATTTCAGTACCTTAAACTCTGTGTGTAGATAAACCTGATAATACTACAAACTCCAGGAACATGACACAAGGTGTTTGAAGATTCTGCTATTGGTCACACTTGCCTGTTTATTGTAACATATCTGAACTCTGTGTTATGGGGCCAACAATGGTATTGCCGTTGGGATTGGAATTTGTATAGATATTCGTTTTTTGTTTCTAATGCCACAAATAGACTTCTTTTTATAAACTGATATATAAGTGTATGTTCTAAGTACATGCATTGGTTCGAATCATGTGAACATATTGTTAAATGCATTGAACTTTTGAAATACATCATAGAAATATCAGTTTATTTTCATATTCATTAGTACTATAGCTGAAAATATATTCATGACATATTGGTGGGGATAATATTTACTATTATGGAATTAGAGTTTTTAATAAAGATATTACTTTTTGTATAATTTTAAAACATTCTATTTGATTTGTATTATATATATTTTAAATGCTATTATAAATATCAAATAGAGTATACCACTTACAACTTTATACAGTAAAGTAATAGTTGAAATGATAAATGATCATATTAGTGGTTTATTTTTAAAAACATACACAAAAAAATGTAGTCTATGACCAGTAACGATGACAGGAATTTATATTTACCAATAGTCATTAACACATGCTCTGATTAATCTATAATGTACATTTACATGTAAAATGACATAGACATGTTATATATATGTGTATATATATATATATATATATATATATATATATATATATATATATTCACTGCAGCACAACAAATAAAAAATGTCACTGAATTAAACTAAAAACAAAACCTCTGATAACTTCTTTAACAGAAGAGCTAGGCTTTAGGGATGCCAAGGTCAAGGCTGGTGACAAAGAGGACTACAGATGTAGTCAAAGAACTATGGGTCCTATTTGTTATGAAGAAGATGAACATGACATAGGTTCTAAAATGCTTAATTAAAATGGTAGGATCATAACAATAAATACTAGAAGAATTCTGGCACATTTAGATTTCACAGAAAAGTGATTTCAAAATGTGTGTGAGAGGGATAATTTGGGTTGGTAATGTTAATTTATTTTTTCATGATGATGTTATTAAAAAACAAACAAACAAGAGTGTACCATCATAGAGCAGAATCTTCCATAACTGGCTTTTCATGGAAGGAAAGGTATTTCAATACCAAAAATTATAAAATAAATAATCTCAACCTATTTGAAGTTCTTAACAATGAATAAATACGTTTGGCTTTAGGAAAAATTTACTGAACTTTTTTTTTTTTTTATGTTGGCATGGACCAACATAATCTCATTATAGAAAGACATGGGTTTGTTGATCAACTCTTAGAAAAAGCTAATTAGATTTGGTTTGAAAACATACCATATGCACCCAGGAAAGGGAACAGTTAGGTGCCAAGTGCTTAGAGATGGTTGAGGACAATCAAATTGGAAGGTCTGGGATACAAAGATAATATATTTTCTCCCTGTGAAAGACTCAATTCCATGTACTAGAGAAAGCTTCCTGTTCCTTGAACTGCAACTGACAAAGCAAAACTGCTGTACAAAGAGAAGGAAATTTAGTTGAGTTAATTGGCCAAGGAGCAAAGTCAAGCCACATGAAATTGTCATTAGATCTTAAGGATGAGATCTGTTCATTTCTTTTGGTGTAAATCATGAATTTCTCTTTTATCACTAATTAAAATAACACATTGAAAGAGTAGCCCTGCACTGCTTATAAGGGATTGACTGTCACCAGCATCAATGAAAGAAACTCAGCCTAAACATTACTGGCCCATGAAAAGGAAAATGAACCAGTGACAGGGTAGTGTAGAGGAATTTCAGGTGCAATTTGCCATAGTATGGATTCCTCACGTTCTCTCAAAACTGCTGTGGTGGGAAGGAATTTCGAAGAATTCTCCTATCCATTGCTCTATCTGTGATGCTCTGTTCTGCGATTCCTATATATCCACCCTTTATTTTTATATGTGTTTCAGAAAATTCAACTCTCTATATGTGTTCTGAACTATTTTCCAGTTCATTAATCTCAGTTTTATGCTTGATTCTCTCTTGGTTTCATCAACATCTGTAGTTTGGGGAAGCTATAATAACAAATGCTTGCATGGTTTATGTATACTAGGCACACACAAGTGTAGAATCCCATTGCCACCTACTGGTATCACAGAACCTTTTGAAGCAAGGCCAGAACTGGGGTTCGAGAACCAGAAGTCAGGGTCAAAGAGAAAAACAAATCATGAGTCCAGGCTGCCGAGTTTGGATTTTGTCCAGTAATGACCCAACACAGGAGTATTATGATAAAATCAACTTAAAACAACAACCCTGGTGACTGGGTAAGCGAGGCATGGGAAAAGTGAGGAAAATAGTACAACCTTTTAAGCCAGGGTTTCTGAGTGGCTGAGACAGTGAAATTTCACTGAGGACAGAGGGGAAGGTGTGGATTGAGGAGCAACTTGCAAGTAGAATTGATCTTCTGCAACAGCTAGCACAGATAAGATGGGGAGAAAAGAAGGCAAGTCTCACACACACCTGAGTTTCCATGAGGGCTGGACAGATGGACAAATGCTGGAATGAATTAAGAGAAACAAAGTTGGAAAGAAAATACTGCGTTTTGGACAGAAAGGGCTTCTGAAGGCTATACCGACTATTCTGAAGAGTCACTCTGTGAAATGAACACCAGGATGTCATACTTCCCAGGAAATGCACTGGTACCTTTCCACTGCCCCATGAACAAAGCTCATCCATTTGTTCTGTCCTGCGAGAGCCTCTCCTTGCCCTCCTTGGTCTCCCCTTGCCCTCTCTCTGAGAACTGGGGGCTGTCTTCAAGTCCTTTAGCTGTGCTCCTGCAAGCCCCTTGTTGCTCAGTTCCTGTCTCCCTTAGCCCAGTTGATTGCTCAGCATCAACAGTGCTCAACAAGTGGAGTGAGCCTTCCTGGACCCAGCCTCAGCCCAACACAGTCACAGTCACTCGGAGGTTCCTTGTATTTTCATTCCTGTCACTCCATTCTCAAGATCAAATCCACAAATCACAATTATACACCTGGATTATGGTCTAAAGACATTTTTGTTGTGATAGACATCACTGCATTGGATGTTTACCTACTTGCTCCCTCAGTAGAGGAGAGCCACCGTCTTGCACTTGGCTTCTAGACTAACCACTAAATAGCTAGAGAAGACAGGGTTGATGGGCAGATGAGGGAACGCAGGAATGGACTACTGACGGCTATGTGTCTGTTCAGCAGTTATACTAAGGAGTCAGGTTCCCCAGAGACAGGTTTTACAGTCAGGAAGGTATTTGTGAGGTACCAAACAGAAGCACGTTTCCATGGCAAAGCAGGGAAGGCAAAGATTTTCAACTGTTAAGGAGAGTCCTTGAGGACGAAGACTGAAAAGAGGCTACCACGTTGGTATTGAAGTCCTCGTGGGAAGATGCTAACTACATGAGCGCCACGCAGGGCTGCAGTGTAGCAAGTTTATAAAAGTATCTGTCTTGTCTCAGGTTCTCTTTTTGTCTATTCCTTTTTGTCTCTACTTGTCTGTCTTTCTGTCCGTGTCTCTAGTTAGTATACTGCCCATTGTTCTTTTTATATTGCAATTATAGAAAACACATGCATCTACAGCCAATTAAATGACCCAAACTCTACAGAGGGAATGAATGGGTCTTTCACAGCAGAGATTCAATCAAGGGATCCCACCAAACAGAAAGCAGGCAGGACTTCTGTGATGTTACAGGAGACAAACTGGTTCCTGAAATTTAAAAACAACAACAACAAAAAACCCTATAGGTATAAAAATATATGTTCAATTTAAGTTTGTACTCGTGGAAAACATTAACATATTTTCCCAAATGTTACGCTGTACTTTCAGATAGAAAAATGTAACTCCTTACCTATGGATTTACCTTGCTACTGAATACAAAGGAAATATTGAGACATCTCAGTGAAACCCAAATGAAAAATAATAACTTATTACTGACTTATTACTGATTCAGTATACTTATTTTTATGGTTTATATTTTGAACTGACCAATGAATCTGCATAATGAGACTAAATTTCCATAGAATGATATTTCTACTTCAATGAAGACTAAGACATATCCTCCTAAGAATTAAGAAAAATTAATTTTTATGTAGCATACCTGTGTTTTAAAAGTCTATATGAACTAATTGTTAAATTAATGAAATATTTCATTTGTTAGGTTTATCTATCTCTTTAATTGTATTTCTTTTTAAAATAGTAGGTTGTTTGTGAAAGAATACCTTTAACCTTGTGGCTAAAGGAATATCTACTCCATTGTAATTCCTTTTTTCTCATAATTGATTTCATTTATCATATAAAGCATCAATTTTGTAATAATTATGATTTATCACTCAACAGCTGAATGCTTTTTAAAAACAGTTCAGGTGACCTGTTATTCATTGTAGAAGATAGACTTAAAGAGCTCCTGAAGTAGGTCACATCCTAATGGTGATATTGCACTTTTCAATTGAGAATAATTAGGTTTTATTTTCAGTTTTCATTGACCCAGGCTGAAATTTAATGTAAATCCTTTAACTGCATTTGGCCACATTGAGCAGCAATGTTTCATTCTGTGTCCTGTTAAAATAGTTACCATCTCTGGAATCTTTGCTGACATCTGCATTGGCTACTCCTTGCCACATTTTAATATTCTGAATTGATGAGTGGCAAAAAAAAAAAAAGTCACAGTCACCGCCCAAACAGGAATTTACTACTACATCATTTTGGCTTTCAATGCCATTGCAAGCAAATATAAAACCATCATTGTTATTACATCTATAAAAATAACCTTCAAATAATCTTCAAATAATCATGGTAGCCTGGAAAGTGGTGGTTGCTTTGTACAGTCTAGTTTAATATCCATCTCAAAATTAACAAAAAGAGGCAACTTTAATTAATCTGATGTCTCTTTTGTAACATGATTCAAGGAAATATATATTAGAATAACATTTATCTTTTGCATCAGGAAATGTTAGTTCAGAACAGACTGCAAGGTTTAACAACATGATAATCATTTTCCACAATTAAATTTAAATATTTTATTGCCACAATAGTTACTCATCGAACAATGCACCATCTGCCTTTATTCTGCATTTGCTTTTGGAGGTGCGAGGGCAGCCTGCTCCCTCATGTCAGCACTCATTACAAGGCACCATGCAAGGTGACATGAGGCAGACTGACAGGTGCAGCCAACTCAATGTGGCTTCCATGAGGTTGATACAGAGAGGCACCACAGTTACATGTACTTTCACATCCCAGAGAAGAAAATTGGAGAATTGCTTTGCTCTGGGGTTTTTAAAATGTTTTATTTTTTTTGTTGTTGTTGTTGTTTATTTTGTTTGTTTGTTTGTCTTTTAATTATCTCTACCAATCTAATTTGAAAGCAACAAAGTGCATTCAGTTGATGTTTTTCAAAATGCCCCAGGTGGAATGATCAAAGGTAATAAAACTAGAAATCATCATGTAGGTGGTCATTTCTTCCCAGCAAAATTCTCATAACTGAAAATAAGATCTACCAGAATTAAATGATAATAAATTCATGTGATTCTATATTCTGAACATATTTTCAATTTTTAAAATCATACCCTTGCTTAACATTACGATATTTTGCAGATTTACAGTTTTGTCATTTTTGACCTGTAAAACGTTGTGATGCTGGTTATTTTGTGTTCCATGAGTACATTTTTATTCAGATGTTTTGCAACTTTACTGAGGAGACTGAACACATTTTATAGTCTTTCACAGGAAAAAGAATGTCATATATACTCCAGCATATTTAAGCTCTAGAACTAAATGTAATTACACAGCTACTGTGAACCTCCTGGTACTAAATGTCAATTCTTATTTAATCTTAAGAAACTGATGTAAAACAAATATTTTCTTTAAAATGAAGCTCAGATTTATTAGTGGGGTATAGTAAATTTTCAAGAAAACTGGTATTTTAATTTATTCTTGAGAACAAATATATTTATAGAAATTTTAGTAGGCATAATTCAAGATAAAACATTTAAAATACTTTTGATTTCAAAATAAAATGAACTTGTAATATCTTTTAATGAAAATCAGCAAGGGATAAACTATTTTCATTTCTGGAAGAAAGATACAAATGGATTAATATTTTGCCTATTATGCAATAGTATGATATGTTATCATATTTAAAAACCAAAATATCTAATTTTCAACCCATTGACACTTGGACTGTATGATTTATGGCAAGTTTGTGCAATTCTTAGCCACATGCTTCATTCATGAATAACATGGTCATTATAACATATTATGATCTGATTTTTATTCTGTTTCTATAGCATAAAGGAAATTTACACATTTATTTAATTTCTAAAAGAGTAAATTCTGTGAATATTTGTGTTGATATCATCTGAGAATCTTAAAGTATTTTCTCATACACAAATTATGCACACATACAGGCAAATAACTGAATTTCACCTGTAAAAATAAGAACTAAATATCAGATACTTGGCAGACAGAAAAGTTAATATGGTTTTAACATAATCAATATTACATTGTAGAATTAGTTATGAGGCATTTCTCTAGATTTTCTTTCCTCATATGGGTTCCATTAGGATTTAAAAGTGAAATTCTTATGTTGTTAACATCTGCTTGTACATGTACCGTACACACTTGGGTATTGGGTAGGGATGGGTCAACTATGTATTTTGTGTCACAAACTGGTTGACCTAGAAATGTCCACCTTCACTTTGACAACCTGTTGGGAACTGATATACAAACTGAGTGGAATCTTCAAAAAAAAGCTCCCTTGGTTCCACATTAAAATTCACATCTCACTGAATTACTACTCCTGGGGTTGGCATCCTTTTAATGTGCCAAACAAGCTTAGTGCTACTTTTCTTTATTGGAGCCTGTTAATTACACAGAATGGTGGTTTCACTGTGGAGATCTGTGCAAACATAAAAACATAATTGGAACAAATTCTGATTCCTCCCTTTCCTTTATGCTGATAACCTTTCATTTATAGAATCAACTGTTTTCCTCCTTGATTTCCACTGTCTCTTGACTAAACTTATTATGATATCATGACCTATATTAAACAGCTTCTCTAATTCCCACCTATCTCACAAGTCTATTCCACTATTCTAAAATCAACAACAATGACAAAGAGAGAGAGAGAGAGAGAGAGAGAGAGAGAGAGAGAGAGAGAGAACAGGATGCAATTATATTCCAAACCTAAGACTATATAGAGATAAAACCCTCTGTCAGGTTAAAAAAAAGTGTTCACATGTTCGTATTTTACTTAATCCAAATTTTCAAAAGTTTCTGATGACAAGTTCTCAAACAGAATTTGCTTAAAAAAAAATAGCAATTTTGTATTCTTAGTCCTAGATTGGTCTTTATGTCCAGTGTCCAAAGTCAAAGCAGATTCATTCTACACTTTTATTTTTTATTCAAAACATGTCATACTATGTATATGTTTTCAGAATCATTATTATTGTTCCTGAGTTTGGAAACTTTCTTGGTAAGTTCCTACACCATATTCATGAGTTGCGGTAAATAATATTTCAAGATGAACTACCTCATCATTTCTTTTAAAATTACATGGACATTTATTGAGTAAATATTATTTATAAAAATAATGAAGTATTAGCTAACAATAAGTTTCTTCAGGAACATTTCTCTTTTATGTTTTGTTATTATCCCATTTTATAGTTGAAAAATTATCTATATCAATCTCTCCTTTTTTTTCAATTATTGGGGATTGAAATTTGGGGTACTTTATTTTTCAGCCAAAATTCATGTACTATTTTTTTTTTACCATTTCAAACTGAATCAAAGAGTTGGTTTTGCAGGGAGCCACACATTTGAAGAAATTTGCATTTAAATTTTAGAGAAAGAATTTAAAATTTTAACAACTTCTCGTGTAGTAAGATTATTATCAGAAAATTTAAAACAATGAGAAATTAATAAAATTATCTCTTTAAATTTATGATGTAATAAATAAAAAGCAAAGACATTACATATTAGTAACAAAATTATAAAAAATATCATTTATCTCACATCTTGTAATGATTTCTCCCAATGTGTATCTTTAATAACATATAATATATATGTCTACAGCTTTACTCATTTCAAATAAAAAATTAGACTTAAAAATATGCTATCTTCAGGTACCTAATCCCCAAATTCAGTTTTTCAGTTAAGATATTGAACCCCTTCTTGCCATCCTGGTGGATGACGAAATATTCCTGGATGATCTAGTGGTACTTGAAGCCTATTCTCAGCAATTATATTCCAAACCTAAGACTATATAGAAATAACAGTTATCACCATGAAATAATCATGCATCATGATGTACAGAATAAGCACTTTAAATGCACTATCTTACAAGGATTCTAATTTAATCATACACATGCTTACTTTATCAACAGGTTTGTGATGTTTCTCAGAAAAGTTAGTAGTTTATTTAAACTATAGGACTGGGAATGAAAACAAATGAGGGACACTACTAATGGTTGAAATTTTCAATACAGGAAAGTTGGTAGTGAAAACAGCCCACATGTCACATGGCATAGCCTCCAGGATGCATCCCTTGGTGAATATCTTACTAACTCCATGGAAGTTTCAGAATTGATAATCAAAACTGCACGGAAGTTCTTTCTTTCAAGTAGACACATAAAATTATTTTAAGAGTGAAATTCTTCTGCATATACTACCTCATTAGTTATTTATTTTATTCATAATCAACATAATATTTGTACTTCATTTCTAAGATATAGTGTAATTTGAAACATATATACAATGTGCAGTGATGACTCCAGTATTACCATTTCTCTGTTTAGAAGCCTTAAATCTTTTTCTCTTGTGGTTCTTTTGAAATTTGCAATTAGTTGTGAACCATATTTGTCCCATATATAACATATATAGGACATATAACAATATAACATCGAAAGTACCCCCCAAGAGTGCTTTGGTGACCATTACCAACCCTTTATCCTCTCCCCTTCTACTTCATATTGTGTAACACATCTTCCTCTAATTTATCTCTGAAATCAGGATTCATCTAAAAATTGATAGCAACTTTCAGTGTCTGCAGGCAGATATTAGCCATTGGAAGGACAGCTGTGACTTTCATTTATTTTCTTGCAAAACCCCATGGTACTTTATTGTTCCTAAGAATAGAAATAGATCAAATTGTGCTATATCTTGTAACTGAGATATGTTCAAAATGATTTATAAGCCATGTAGTTAGGGAAATGACATTTTTTTGGAATATATTAAATAAATTTCAAAATTCCCAAAAGCTAGTGTGACAAATATACATGCTGTGTAAAAATTATTTCTAAGTTTACATTGTAATTTATAAACACTTTTTTTTTCCTTCTGAGTGGTACACAAAATAATGGCACGTTTAATAATCAATGTCATTTTAGATTTAAACAAAAACAATTACTCTCGTACATGTACAGGAGAGCCTGCTATTCCATTATTTAGGTTTTTAAACCCTTTGTACAAATGTACCTTTGCGAGATACTGTGCAAATTTTATTAGAAAATTCTTCACTGGACTGATGAATAGTCATCTAAGAGCAAGGCCCTAAAGGCTGTGCAGACAAGAGCTTTGAAAATACCTGGAGGGAGAGGTGAAGCTGGAGCTGCAAGGGAATTTGCAGGGCAGTACCAAAACAACCAAAAATTCATTAGATTTTGACTGGAAGGTAGCTGCTATAATCAAATGGGAATGAAGCTTTTGAACCATGTGCAAGAAAATAGATGTTAGAATATTTACTTAAAATTAATATACTAATTAATGAATTTTTGCCATCAATCTACAATATTAAGGATGAGAAAGATGAAATGAATCAATAAGTCACAAAGGCTTTTACTAACAGTGTGACACATAGAAAAAAACCATTTCATGAAGAATTGGGAAGATGGAAACATTATCTTCAATTCAGGTGCTTCTGAAATAGTCTAAGTTAATGACTCCATTCTCGCGTTTCTTTTCTCATCAGCTTGCCGTATGTAATTTATTCCACAAGAGTTAGTAATTGAAGAGGCTTAGTAAATCTTCCAGGAAACTCTGATCCTTTTAATAAATTATTCCAGTCAAAGTAGTAACATGATTAATATACTTCTCATATTGTTCCACTTTTTTTTTTTTTTTTAGAAAATATGAATGAAAGAAGAAGAACACTCTAACAAAAACATGTAATTGGTTTGGCTTTCCCATTAAGGATTTCATTAAGATCAAACAGTCCTGTTTCATCCATCTAAAACCTTCACTCAGAGAGGTGAATTTATAAATCGTCATCTGCTCCTGGTACTGTGCCCACCAGAAAGCAGGTCACAGTTTTACCAGGGAGCTGGCTTGGCACTGAGAAATTCCTACAAATAAGAGAATGTTCACATTCCTCTTCTGTGGACACATACGTTGCTCCAGTTTTCAGGAATAAGAGTTCCTAGACTGGTAAACACACCTCTGCCAAATGCCTGAAATAAACAATCCATACCCCAGAGCCAAAGAAATCACTTAATAAGCCGCTTACAACTATCCATGTAAAGAGCAGCCAAATACCAGGATCTCTGCTTCCTCTGGATAACCCCGAGTTTTTATTCTTTTCACTGAGGACAATGGACCACATTAAAGTCCATTCAAAGGCAGGGCATTATGTACTATTAACCCTCCTTATGGATGATGCTTATTTTAAGATCGTGACAAATTTTGTCAAAAATATGTGCAATGCTGGCAATGTAATTTAACACCTCTAATTTTTTTTTTTAACCTAGAAGGTTGGGATTAGTTGATAGCCTCTTTCCCCAATTACATTATTTTTGCAGCCTTTTATTTCATCAGTGAGCAGTTAGTGTTCCCAGGGCCTCCTTTACCACCCACACATACTTGCTGACATAATAACACTGACAGGGAAATAAATGCTTGAAGAACTGCGGGCTGAGGCTGAACTTTACATGCCCTTAACCACTCGGTTAGACTCACATAACGAACCACCAGAAAGCAAACCCAACAGTTAGGTTTTGTAAATGAAACAGAAATAATACTTAACCCAACCTGTTATCTACAAAAGTCTAACACATCCAAAGTGAAAAGGAACATTTTTTCCCCCTTGCAGGACAACACCATAATCCTGAAGGGCAGAATTTGGGCTTCTAAATCCCAGCTAAAGAATACTGTTGGTGGGCACAGCCTTCCCTGTACACATGCACCATGATGAGACTTGCCAAAGTTCCATATAAATAAAATATGCTCTAATAGGTGGTTTTATAATTCAGTGTCCTGAAATCAACCTTTTCCTAGAGAAGAGTGTTGGAAACGTGGTGGGCTTCTGAGGCACATCCATAAAAGTCTTCATCATGAACGCAAAGTACACTCCTAAACCCACAGAGCTACTGACCCGTTTCATGGTGTCTCATGGTTGTCATGGGAAAATCCCTCACATGTCCCCAGTGAGTAGGCCAGAAGCACATCCAATTCCAACAAGGGGAGCAGAGGTAGCTCCTCACTTACCCCCTGCTTTTTGTGACACTGAGAAAGATGACCCTCTTTGGTGGGGAGCTGGCACTACCGCCACTGAGGACTGAGCCAGTAACTCCAAGATCAGGGTGGTCTTCCCAGGAGAGGCTGGTGGGTCACAGACCCTCATCAGAACCTCCTCAGGTTGGGTTGGTTACTTTCCTGGTCACTGCCTCTCTTGCTTTTCTCCTGTGCCCTGAGCTTCACCAACTCTTGGCAGAACCAGGAAGGCTATAAACAATTCCCTGGGAAACCATTTTGCTCTAACGAAATATAAAACAAAAGTAAGATTTGTCGTATTTCAGCAGAATAACAAATTCAGAAACTCTGGTAACTTCAGTGGCCTTGGTGGGGTTAGCAATTCTCTAAGTGCCATTCAGAACGGGCCCTTCATTAGGCAGAGACTGGAGGTTCTGGAGAAAGGGGACTCATGATGAGGTGAATTAGAGCAAAAACAGTGAGGAAAGGGCTCATTTCTTCCTGTTCTCTCGAAGCAGATCAGGACACAGTGTCACTGACCTGGGTGAAGGGCAGCTGCGGAGACGGAGCTGCTGAGTGGAACCTCATTTACTTCAGTCACTACTTTCAGTGCTGTAAGAAAAACAAATGCTCCTTTTAAGGCAAGCTGGGAGACAAGAACCTGACGGGACTCACATAGTAAGACAGTGTGGCAATTTATGCATGACTTTTACTTGAAATTAAACCCTGCAAAGAGCCTCATCATGAGCTATTTGTATTAATTGAATTTTTTAAAAAGTAAAATGTTGGCAACTCAAATTCACTATTGGAAGGATGATTTCCTTCTTTGGGGATATTAAGACCATATTTTCAGCATATGGATTTGACAGAAGGTATCAAATGAGTTTCCCCTTGTTAATTATCTTGTCCATCCTTATTGATGACAGTGTCAATTCTTTGTTACTATTAATAACAAAATCCATTCAGAAATATTGTTTCAGTCTCCAAAAACAGACAGTTAAAACCTGGTCAAAAAACAGAGCCAAATGAGAGAGGGTTAAGGTGAACCATGAGCTCTTCCAAGCAGCCTCTTCAATTGACCTCTGATGACAACTTTGGCCTAGTTTGGCATGCTGTGTGTATGCATGCATTTTGACTACATTTCAACGACGTTGTCTTTCCTTGATTATGTGTATTTACATTTTAGTGGTGTAAACATGTCTCCTCTCTGAATCTACTTGATAGAATGTTCTAGAATAGAAAAGAAGCTGTGTTTTTGAATCTTTTGCTTTGCTCATAGCACCAGACGGTACCAGGCTTATAGGAAATGTACTGGGTTAAGTAGCCTGGTTTGACCCAAAGTAGTTATTTAAATGTTGCATGCTAATTATATTTCTGGGTTGATTTAACATTAATATGAAATAGCATTAATAATAATAATAGTAATAATCTAACTGAATAACAGAAATAGTAACAATAAAAACTGTCACTTGTGTACATAACATAGTTCTTTAAAACAATTTTGAACCTATCATTTTAATAGCCGAATATGTATGTATGTGTGTATGTATGTATATATGTGTGAATGTATGTATGTGCATATGTGTGTGTGTGTGTATATATATATATATATATATATATATATATATATATATATATGGAAATTGACACTCAGTGACTTAGCCCTAATGGGGATATAACCTAATAATAAAATAGCTTGTGTGCATACCCAGTGTTGCAGACTCAAGAACCAGTGCCAGCCACAGTAGGCACTGCATTTTTTAAAAAGAGAAGCATCATTTACATTAGCCATTTAGGGATACTTTTGAATTAGTCTCAATCTATCCTTTATTTAGTGAATGTAAAAAACACACTTATTTTGAATATCTGAAGTGTTTCCTTATATATTAACATAAATTATTATAATAATTTGCTTTTCAGTATACAAACATTTTCAAATAGCATTAGTAAAAGTGATACAAAATGTCATTAGGAAAGAATGAGTGATTTGGGATATGAAAATTTAAATTTTTCCTGGGAATTAATTAAATAAGAGATTTAAATTTGTTTTCTCCTTTTTGAGACACATGTACTTTCTCATTTCAAAATTCTGAGGCCAAGATATAATAGAGATATTTAGCAAATATTCTCACAAGTAGCAATTTACCTTCAAGTTCCAGTCTTTAGGTATAATGAGCTAATGTGGAAAATTTTGACATGAAAATATTGACAAGGAGAGGAAAAATACTCTGGACAATGATTTTTAAGAAGGACTAAGTCAAATCCATAAATAAAAATCTAAGCTCTGCTTAAGAAAAATCATCAGTAATTCATCTGCACACACACACACACACACACACACAGGCACGCACGCATACACACACATACTCACACTCACACTCACATCCTACAAAATATGAATGTTTGTAAAATCAAAGCAAATCTATTCAAGTAATATCACACTTATTCGGAGAGACTATTGTTTAATCTGCATAGTTTCTTCTAAAGATGATAATCCAAAATTTAAGGATGCACTCTAATTTCCCAGCTAAATAACAATTTGTTGTTTTCTTTTTTTCCTTTTTGTATGAGACCCAATTAGTAGCACAAAAACATTTCTCTCCAGGTTTTTAACTTCCTTAAGACAATTGCAAAGTTCAAATAAAGCCTCTATTCACTAAGTATTGATAAAAAGCTTATCTGCTATGTAAAAAAGAAAATACATAAAATTTAGCGTGTAATGCGAACACACAATAATACCAATATGAGCGCGACATCTCTAATCCCAGCTTTCCGTTTGGGCCTCACTGGGTAGAACTGTCTATGCATTCGGATTAAAAACCTAGCCCCTTTCTTTAGGCACTTGCTCTGTCAATCCCTCATCAAGGGGAGCAGTGAGGAAGCAGCAAACAGGGACAGGGCACATGGTGAAAGTGCTAAATGGAAACCACTTGTGAAAAATGCCTTACCTCCCAAGTCCACTGCTTTCTTGTCTCATGTTGGGGTAGGACAGGAGTGAGTCTCTCACACTCTCAACCCCAAACTCCATTTCACCTGAAAGTGCTTCATCAAACATGTCATGTAGACACAGAGCATTTGTCTGCAGCTAGAAAGCTCTGACAGGGGCTTGTTTGTCTGCTTTTATTTTTTTACCCCCAAATTTTAATCACCTGCACTAGCCTCCTCCAAACTGGGAAGAATTCACTGGTACACATTCCCCTTCTGGTCTGGGAGGAAATTGCTCTTTTGTTCCTGTTCAAGGTTACCCACTGGAGCCCATTTCATGGTTGGCTGCGTCAGGGGTCTCACATGCCTGACTCTAAAAGTCACACTCTCCTTGACCAGGATTCTGAAACCAAAGAGTCGTGTTCAGGCCACCAGCGTGACAGATGCCTGCTCTGATGGCAGCAAGGAGACCTGGGCAGGACAGGCTTGCTGGCTCTTCACTCAACACCTCATAACCTTCTTTTAACAACTCGACCTCCAGCTGTGAAACCCCAAAACAAATGAAAGGAGCCAGTGGAGCAGAGGAATTGTACTGTCCAGGGAAAGACTTCAGGACACATCGCTATTTTTTCCTTCCTTATTCTTTCATGGAAATGGAAATTTATTACATCTCAGAGCTCTGATTATTCACTTCCATCTATATCTGTTTCTAACTATGTCTATAAATCTGTCTACAAGATAAAAATCTTATAGATAGATAGGGATTGGTCATGGATGAAAGTAAAGATTCAGAGTACAACATTTGACACCATCTAAAAGCCAGTCCAGTAAGACCTTAGTCTAATCATGCCGAAACCAATTGAAAGGAGCTAAAATAAACTAAGACTCAGCCAGTTAGAATAAAAATAGCCCTAACACCCTAAACACTAAATTACTAAAGAAAAAAAGCATATGTTAATGATAATAGGTAATCAGAAAAATAGAAATTATAAATATTAAAGCCCATCCTTTGAAAAGTAATATATAATAACATTAAATAATAAAAGGATGAATCAGAACTATCAAATTAGGCACAAATACTGGATAAACCAATACTGTACATGTCATCATGACAGATGTGATATTTTAGGCCTATCTTTCTGGTCCTAAGAAGAGTGATGAACACATCATGGATGTTGTGCTTGTTGGTGGTGTTCTTTTATTAGCTGAAATTATAGAATTTGGAAAGATTAGAAATATTGGAGCTGAAATTTTCTCCTTGCCAGTATTATTTACTCAATGAGTAAGCCAATGGAATGGCATAAATATATATGTTCAGATTAATATAGACTCAAAATTTTCCTAAATCTGACAATATAAATAAGCATTACAGACACAAAGGTTTCATTGACACTTAATGGAAATATATATATTGTCCAAAATTAACTTTGTATGTATCGAGTGAGACAGGAAGACTGCAGAAAGAGGAGATTTTTATAAAAACTTGTAAACCTAAAATGTTTTTAAAGCTCAATTTATTCCTAAGTGAAATATAATATATAATATCCCTTGGGAGAAATTAACAAGAGTAAGGCAAAATGATTTTGGAAGGGAGAATTCATCAAAATGTTCTCTTAAAAAATAATAATGAGAAATCTAACTCTACTAAATATTATTAAAATCAATGTTAAAGAGCTATAATGATTTTAGTGTTGCACAACTGAATGAGAAAGAAATAATTTCACAGACCCAAAGAGTGCAGATGAAGCCCTCAAAATAAGTATATTTAATATATGTGAAAGAAAGCACTATGAAAATGAAAAAAGATAAACTATTTTACTGATAGCTCTAGGTCAACTATTTGAAAAATTAATAGCTTCAAATTTGTTTTTTTCTTTTACTCTAGATGTAAACATATTATTCATAGATAACAAGAGCTGATATTCAAAATAAAGCAAAAATTTAAAAGAGTAATTTGATGAATATGAGTGGACATTTTCATGATTTGGTCAGAAACTTATATAAGCATTTATACAAAGAACTAATTATAATAAATACTACACATAATTTATACAGCTTAAATGATACATATACAAAAAAGGGAAAAAGGCTTTTAAGTTCTCTAAAAATAAAAGAAGCATACCATTGGCAATACATAAGAAAAGGCTGATTATATAAAAGATTATAATAATAGATAGCAAACATACAAATAACTACATAAAACAAAACATCAATCAGCAAATATATTTATAATAGTTAATCTTGCAGGACTTCAATATGCAATTTAAAACAATGAAAATGTATATTAGATTAGATGCCATACAATAGGTAGCTTGAGAAAATTATATTAGATGCCATATGATAGACTTGAGAAAATTATCATGAATCTGCTTTTTTTCTTTGAAGAAAAATAGCATCAGATCTTTTTCAATATGAGAATAAGAAAGAGAACATAAATACTCATGATACCCAACTAATTATGATATATCTACAAAATGGAGACTCACAAATCTGGCAAACTTCCTATTTCTCAGAATACTTGTTGACTTCATATTTCTAATCACCACTGGGATAGACAGAATTATAAAAGATGGATAAATACTAAAGTGAGATTCTGCTATTTATTTGTATGCCTCTTTTTTTTCTTTCACACAGATTCATGCAAATAAACAGTAAAATCTTAACTTTTGTTTTCATTTCTGTATAACTGGGCCATATCTGTCATCAATGAATAAAAGTAAACAACCTGAGAAAGACACATATAATATATCAGAATATCTACTAATTGTGAGGTGGGAATTTTTTTTCCTTCTTAAACACTTAACATTTTGAAACTTTGTAAAAATTCATGTGGATTTATAATAAAAACTGCTTTTGAAATGAAAAACCAATTACACACCACTTTGCTACACATGTATAGATTTGATGTTATATACAATTACGTTCTTTTAAATTACTAAGCAATAATAATTTAAATAATTAGTTTATTATCAAGCAATGGGCAATTAGTTTCTCTTAAATGTTTGCCTTATTATGCAAGTGTTGCTTTTCTTCAGATTGATATTTTAAAAGCAACTTCCTCTGAGACATTAAGAGAAAATTTCAAATACAATGTTTTTGTGGCTTTGACTCACTCACAATTAGATCATCTGAATTTATTTTATTTAATTTCCTTTCCCAATGTCTGTTTTTAGAAACCAGGAAAAAGAATTCTTTTTAAAATAAATAGGCACTTTAATAGTGAGTGTTCTGGAAGTAAATCTCTGGGCAATGCATTTGGATGGGGGATGTATTTGGAATGGACATTATTTTTATCTCAATAAATAAAACAATGGCAATCATAAGATATATGGTATATCCTTCTAAAAGTGAAAGTATTTCACATAACCAATAGAAATTCTGCACGCACGCAAATGAAAGGTTTTGATACATTTAACATAGGATACCTGTGCTTCTTCCAGTTATCACACAGGCTTTGCATTCACCAAATTATAAAAGTTGCCTCGTTCTTTGATTTGATTATCTATTTTTCTTGGTTCTAACTTCTTTTTCCTATCATCTCTTTTAAGTCATAACGAAACTGGGCAGGTCTGAACTAGGGCATTCTTTTCTGCCTTGCTCATTCTATTTTGAAGTATCCCTGATTAATAAGATTTATGGATGGGCTTACGCGGCTGGGCTTCGGGGCTGTTTTATTTTACCATAGCCATTCTGCCTTCGGTCATCTCTGTTCTTCCTCATGAATTGAACTTTTTACCTCCAAGAATCCATATGCTCATCTGACCTACAGAAAATGCCAAATACTGCCTAATTGTATCTCTGACTCGAACACTGTAATAATTATTTTTATTTCAAACTTTACTGATTTATTCCAAACTTTACAGCCAGTGAAAAAGCACAGGAAGGGAAAGAAACATTCCATGTTGAAATGAACACATAAGTCTTGTTAGTAATTTAAACATACAAACAGAAAAAGGCCAGAGTGTTCACTCTCTTGAAATGCACATTTTTCCTCCTTTCTGTTTTTTTTTTTTTTAATTTGCTAAAGGATATTATCTGACTTAAAAATCTGTGACCTAAGAGACTGATCATTTTGGCAACAAATAACTTTCTCACAAGGATGCTCAAAGATATCAATGAAGATGAAATCAATGTACTAAGTTCATTATGAAGATCATAACATGGTTTTTCAAGGTTAACCCCCTATTAAGCTTCTGGACCATCCTGACCTTCAATTGTTTCCTTTGTTGCCTGTTAAGGACTCATTTTTAAGAAAATTAAGAAGTGTCCACTCTTATAAGTAGCTCCTTTAATGGAAGTAAGGTGAGGTATGTGAGCATTGACTTACTACTTTGATAATAAAAATCAGACCTGTCATCTTTGACCCAAATATTTGTAAATATTATACTCCTGGGATCACCACGGAGGCATGCACAGGGCAAATCCAGAGCAAAGAGAACTCAAAGCTGGGGCCTTCATCTGAAAGGGCCTTATCAGCAAAGCAACAATTTCACCAGCATTCTGGTTTATTTGTCCATCTCCAGTGCCTTTCACATAAAAGAATGATTCTGAATTTGCTGATTTGCAGCGTCTCTTAGCATATGGTCTCTTTTTTAAACCTATTTTTAAAAACCTTTTATGGTAACAAAAGGGGAAAAATTGCCCCATCTCTCTAGATATGTCCTTATAAAAATAAAATTTCCTCGGAAATGTACAGTATGCTTAATCCTAAATTAAAGCAGTTGCAGAAATGCTAGTCCTTAACCCCGAGGCATGTGTGATTTCTAAAGCAACAAATTCAGTGTTTAATTAACTCTGAAATCCTCCTGTAAATGGAGCTTATGTGTGTGTGTGAAGTTCAAGGCAGGGGGAATTCAGAGAGGAAAAGTGTGCGGAGGGGCTGCCTCCTGCAGAAGCCAGCCGGCCCTATCTGAGGCAGACAGGCTCCGCACACGGCTACATGTGCTAAATTCAGGACCAGGGAGGTTCATCCAGAGTGCACAGATTAAAATTTTCAATAGACCTAAAAATGTCTCGAAGGCATGAATGAGCCTGTCACTTTGCCTCTGCCTCTCCAGCAAATGATGGATTCACTGTGTGCCCATAATACAACCCGCGAGATATGCCTGGCTTGGTCCCTTATTCCTCCTTCCCCAGTCACGCTGAAACAGAGGCTGTGGTTCAACAAATCTGCTTTTATGGAGCAAAGCGCTGTGAAACGGAGCTGATTAGGGCCTGACACATCGAATTAGACGGGGGCACCGAGTTGTCTGACGACTCTATTGTTTCAGATCCTCCGTCTGCCTTTGCCTCCGCCTCCCTAAACCAACGTGTCCATTTCCTTCATGTTAATCGGAGTGAGCACTTTGGCTTCACTAAACAAGTGTTACTACAGAACTCGGTATTTTACTTCTTTAAATATATTACTACTCATTCATTTTCCTTGCCCCCTAAGGCCCACTTAAAAAAACAGGTTCTTGCCAGTTGGACCCTAGACTAACAAATCGTTTAACAAACACCAAGTCTTACTATTGAAGGAATGACCGTTTAAAATAATATTTTTAAAGCAATGGCAAGGCAAAGGGCTGATAAGGTAAATGGTAAAATATGCATGAAATGTGCTAATTTCTATTTTGATAAAACTAATTCCATAAATATACGTATTCCCTAATATCTGGCACAGCCATATTACCTAGATTGCAAGCTAATCATCATAAAATAACACTGTGATTATTAAATTATTAGATTGCATTGGAATTGTTACATATCTTTTGGATATGTGTGTGTGTGTGTGTGTGTGTGTATCCAAATATGTATATTTTATACACCAAGATAAACTGGGGATAACTATCAACTTTTCCAAACAAATAGTCAACCAAAAGATGTTTATCTTTAGATACATTATTTATGGAAATATATTGTTCTCCCTTCTTTCTCCAGAGAGATTTATCTGTCAATCCTAGAGTTACTACCATTCTACCACACATTTTACCAGCCTTATTTTCTTGAGATAGCAGTTTACCTCAGGGAGAAAATAATGTATAGAATACCTGCCAGGAAATCAGCAAACAATGTTTTTTTAGCTGCATATGGCATCCTTTCCTGTCTCAATTCAATGGACTGAAATTTAGATTATAGAAGAGAGTGGATTTAGTATGTGTGACCAAGCTTTATTTGCTGGGCCACTGTCCCTCAAAATCTCATGATACCTGCCACAAGGTCAGGGCTGCCTCTGGCTGTGCACATGTGAGCCCATGGCTATACACTTCTGCCCTCCACTGAGGACAAGGGTGGAGGTGTTTTACCTAAAGTTACTTTTTTTCAGATATTTGAATGATGTGATAACAACAAACTAAATGTGGCATGTCAAATCATTGTCCATGAAATTGTTGTTTTTCTTTGTCTGGTTTTATGGCTTTTAAAGGCCAGATTGTTTTCTTGAAGGATCTGAGATTTTTCCAAAGTTCTAAAATTTGGTAAATGATTGAAGGAAATCTGTGCTTCATGATTAATATTAAGAGATTCTTTGAACTGATGACCTTGATGTGAACTAGTCTATTGGTGACTGAAATGTACATGTGATAGGATCACTCAATAGCAAAACCCAGATTTGCCTTCCTCTGACATGAACGTCAAGGAGGACTTGTAAGCGTGGGATGGTTGGGGTTTTCCACATCTGTCTCCTGTCTGACTTTATGAGACCAAAACCATGATTTTCTGCTTGATATTCTCATGGGGATATCAGCACTCAGGGCCACCCAGATCTTTATGTGGTGTGAGAAGGTGGGAAGAAGCAAGTTTGCATAATTTGTTATGATTCCATTTCTTTGGTTTTACATTTCTAATAGAAACTATGGGTTAAGGGGACACACTGGGACCCCCAGTAGGTCTGGCTAGAATAATATGTTTCTTCAGCTGAAGTCTAGAGAAGGACCTAGGAATCAGATGGTCTGTCCTTGTGGTAGCCACATCAGCTTGCCCCCTCCAGTTCTTCTGTCGGGAGAGGCAAGAGGATTCTTCTGGAACTTTGCATTTTCTTCTTTCCTAATAACATTTAAAGAATTCTCCACACATGAGCTAGTGTATGCATGTCCAGCCACGTTTACATATCTCAGAACTTAATTCAACCAGGGATAACAGTAGATTATAAAACATATCTACTGTGGTGAGGTCTATTTTGGTTAAATCCTGAGATTATATAGGACTGGTATTTTTAATTAAATCCTGAAACAATTTACCTAAAGTAATTTTCACTACATTTGTTAATAAAAACTACTATTATCATTTCCCAGTGTAGTCTAATTGAACAAAATCTGTGGTGTAAAAGTCCTACATAGATAAATTTTTTGAAAAATATTGTCTATAAAATCTTGTCAATATAGCACCTGAATATTGAAAACAGGGAAAATATACTATCTTAAAACTAGCTCAAATTAAGGAATTAATATCATTCAAAATGCACAATCCTTACAAAATAAAATATTTTTTCCTGCTCATTTCTATTAAACTTTTGTTGTATAATATTTATGCACATACAAAATATTAAGGGATCTTATAATGAAAGAATCCTCAGCTTTCAGAATTTTATGTGTTGATATAATTTTCTCAAAATAATTATTTTCCTGCCAAGCCTAATAAATTTCACATGGGTACTGTACGTAAAATACTTCTAATGATGGTTATATATTTACAATCATATTTTCACATTCTGTTATTACAGCACAGAAGTTTAACATTTAATGGCAACTCAAGTTAAATTTATTTGATACTGTTAAATGAAACATATATTGCTGAAGTTTAATTAAAGAAAATTAAATATATATTAGCTAGAATACTTAATGTCACCTATGTTTAAAAATATACTACACACACAAATAATGAATAGAGAAAGAAAGCTAAGGAAACTAACATTATTGCCATGGATTAAAATTTCAGTAATATAGCATTTATTTTGAAATTAATATCTAAGTGGATTCAACAATTTAAATATTTTTCAGAAAATTAAAAATATTGTATGCATACATTGCATTTACAGTAGAAATCTTTTTACTTACTGTTCTCTAAATTGGGGAATGTTTGAACTTTATTTTATAATATCATATTGTAAAATTGCTATATGATTTTCATTGTCAGAATGACTGAAATTGAAGCTAATGTGATTTGAAATATACAGCTCAAATGAGGTAGAATAAATGCTGCTACTATATGTAATTTTTGAGAACAGTAGCATGTCAGTATAAAAGAAAAATGTAAATTTGTCATCATTTTTTGCCAAGGTTTAGAAGCAAAAATATTGCCTGGCTTGTTTTTTGCCCTTAATGAAATTCTATTTAGATCCATTTAGTTATAATTTGCTTTACTTTTATTCTTAGGTGTAAGATTAACTTTAAAAAAAAAAATCCCTTCAAGAGATTATATAGAATTAGATATTTTGTAAGAATTGCATATATATATATATATATATATATATATATATATATATATATATGAAAGAGTAATTAGGATAAAAATAGACCTACATAGTTAATAATAAGTCAGTATCATAATGATATATTGACAGATCCAAGTATTTGTGTGAATTGTATTCCAATCAACATGTTACTTCAAGTAGTTGTTATAGCTCATAACTTACTAAATGCTGTTGGTTTGTTCTGTCTGTTGACTAACATTTTGAGAGTTCTATAGGACAGACTTACCCTGAGAATTTTATGCGCAGCACTGACATTTGATACAGTCCTTGTATATATTGTTTGCATTATCTTTAGAAAGCTAAGACAAGAAAAATGTAAACAATAAATATTTAATATAATTGCAGCCACTAACAGATACTATGAATAATGTAAAATAAGTAATGTACTTAGTTTATAATGTACCTATTTTATATAGTCCAGAGTTCCCAGAGAACTTGCATGCAAGATATTTAGGAGTGATGGTCAGGTAAGCATCTCTGAAGAGCTGGGCTTTGCCTTGAAACATGAATTTTAACAAGTGCTACGGGTCATTTTGGAGCAAGGGAATTTCAGGAGAAAGGGTGGCTGTGGTAGAATGCTCTAACAAAAAACACCTGGATGTTTGAAAAGGAGGAAGATGTCTGTTGGGTTAGAATGTGGTAAGAAGGGAGAAGGTAGCAAGAGCTCTCAGAAAAGTAAACAGGCATCCAACCACACAGGGTCCTTCAGGACAAGACAAGGAGCTGAGACTTTGGAGAATGTCCGGCGGGGGATGATGATTTACACTTTAGAAAAGTGACCTGGTTGTCCCATAGAACATGGACAGAAGGAGGATCACTAATAGAAGGAAGGTGTTATCCAGCAATGGCAGTAGTCTTGTGATGCAGGGACGTACCCCTTGATGCAAGGTGTTTGGGAGGTGAAGGGGACAGGACTGAGTGTGGCAGGGAATGTTTAAGAAGGCAGCAGGGAATAGTACCAAAGACCTAGGGATGGAGGTTGGACTGGGAGCAGTGACAATTCTTGCACCTCCACAAAGAGGGGTCCAAGTGGTGTTGGGAGATGAAGTGGTCCTTGGCTGAGCTTGGGCACTCCATTCCTGTGCTGAGAGCTAGGTTCAGGAGGAGTTGCTAAAGATTTGGAGAGAAGGAATGAGAGTCATCTCAGAGAGCAGAAAGGTAACTTAGTGGAGAACTGCAGTTGTGTTATCTGATGATGGTGAGAATATTCAAGGTCAGCAGTCGTATATTTGAGGTGAGTCCAGCAACACGTTTGTGGAATGCTTCCCCAGTCACATTCTACTGCCTCAGTGTACACACCTTTGTAGCTGGTGGGACTTCTGAGATTATGATATATATATTTTTAAATGTTTGTTTTTTTAGTTGTAGGTGGATACAATAATCTTTTTTATTTATTTATTATTTTCATGTGGTGCCAAGGATCGAACACAGTGCCTAACACATGCTAGGAAAGCGCTCTACTTCTAAGCCACAACCCCAGCCCCAAAGTCATATTTTGACAGGTCTGTATGTCTCCTTCCACAAAAGCAATCACAAACAAACAAACAAACATGAAAGAGAAGGGCAAGGAATTTTGATATTTGCAGGAGAGCAATTATAGTGCTAAGACAGGAGAATATGAGTGGATCGGGACACCAGGGTGCATCAAGAAACAGTGTAAATAAGGTAGTGTCAAAGCACTGAAGATTGTTAGGAGCAGTGAATTAAGGAAGCTGCCAAAAGATGGAGTCAGATGAAAAAACATTTAATTTAAAATCAGATTTAAAGGGGGAAGTGGTGCTGGTGAGGGGAAATGAAGAGTAGATCATGGTGGTAACTGAGATCCAGATTGCATGAAGGAGCCCCAAGAGATGATAAGCCAGTATGTTGGGTGAATCATCTTTGTGAATGGTTAAGTTTCTCAGAAGGATGCGAGAGCACTAGGGGAGAAGCAAGGAGAGAGGCAGGGAAGAAGCTTGAGCTAAACTCAACAACACGGGGTCACTCTCATTAGGTCAATAGATAATTCCCAGCTTCAAGGGTAAGGGCAAGAACTATGTGAGGTAGCATGTTTCATGGTCCTTGGAGCTTTTGAAGGAGAAAGTGAATACGTAGTGTAGAATAGGTGAAGATCATGTGTGAGAGACAGCAAAGGGCATCCCTATTGCAGAGGGCAATATCAGAATCTAGGAAGCAATGTAAAATTAAAAAGCAAATCACAAGTATATACTAGTAATAGATTAGAAAAGTTAAACATCTGGGAAATTCCAAAGGAAACATGTAACTGTGGAGAGGAACAAAAAGACAACACACCTGTTAAACAAGCCCAAAATTGAGTTTCACAGATTCTGAAAGTATTATCTAAATTCAGAAATCTTAAAGTAATTATTGTAGACTGGAAACGAAATAATCATATTTATTCAAGGTCTTGTACTTAATAATAAAAAGGATTTTGAAATAACCTGCTTATAAAATTTAAAATAATCTTTATTTTTAAAAATGGCAAGGAACCATCCAGACATCTGCTGACATGGATGTCTTAATTTTGCCTGTAAGAGCTAATTTTGCCTTGAAATATTTTTGTGTGTGATTTTTTCAAAATAAAAATAGTAATTAGTTATGTTTTGAGTGACATTACATTAAAAACACATTTGAGGCACCTGGAAACTTGTTTGGAATTGTCCTGGCAAGTTCGGTAATGAAAAACAGGTTTCAGTATAGAGGAGAATAACAAAACTCCTTGCTAGGAAATTAAATAAATTAAATACTTCTTTTCATACAGGACTTATTGAATTTGTGCTTAGATTGTAAAATCTTCACTATTTTGCCATGATTTTCTTTTTATTGAAAAAGACTGCTAATGGTCCTAACTCTATTTCACACTTAAGTCACTGAATTTTGATAAATATGATTATTATTCAGATGACTTTTCTTTATAGGAACTTTCACTACAAGAAATCTAGACTGAGATACAATCACTGTTTTATTGTCAAGGAAATTGGATTTATTCCCAATAGAAGGGTGACTAATTTTAAAGAGTTCATTTAGCAGTCACAAGAAAGGTAGCTTTCTTTTTCTAATTGATGAATGGAAGTTCCATGTGGATTTGGTGTACACCATGATGTTCTGATGTATGTATACATTGTGTAATGACTGAATCCAGGCATAACCTCATGAAGTTATTACTCTTATGATGAGAACTCTTAAAATCTAGTAACAGTTTTCAAGTATGCCATATACTTTTATCAACTACACTCATCACAGTGTATCATAGATCTCCTGAACTTATTCCTCCTGTCTACAAGTTTTTTTATCATTTGACCAACATCTCCCCAACCTCGGCACTTGAAGCCCCTGGTAACTACTATTCCACCCTCTGATTCGATGAGTCTGGGATTGTTAGATTCCACACGTGCCTGAGATCCTGTGGTATTTGTTTCTCTGTGTCTGACTCATTTCACTTAACCTAATGTCCTCCAGGTTCTTTCATGTTGTCCCAGATGACAGGATATCCTTTTTTAAAGCTGAACACTTCTCTATTGTGGATGTATATTGCATTTTCTTTTTCCATTAATTTGAAGATAGAAACTTACTGAGCACAGTAGTGGAGCTAGATCTTGCACACACCGATTTTTCCCTGTACATGTATATCCAGTACGAGGGTTTACGGGTCCCATGGGAGTCGTACTTGTGACTGAGAAACTCCATGCCATTTTCGTAAAGGCTGCACTGTTTACATTCCCCTTAACAGTGTACAAATATTTCCATTTCTCCACACCCTCACCAACACTTATACATTGTTTTTTGTTTTTGTTTTTGTTTTTTTTTTTTGATAATGGCCATTCTAACAATTGTGGGTTTTATAGATGCAGAAAGTATTATGCAGATCAAGAAATTTTAGTGAAAATAACTATTGTAGGCCAGAAACTAAATAACCATACACTCAAGAGCCTATACATAAAAGTAGATAAATAGCATATTAGAAAAGAACATATCCATATTTAAAATTTCTTCATTGCAAAGACAATAAGAAGCTACACAAGTGTTTGTAACCTGGATGTCTGACTCTTGCCTCTATGTCTAATTTAAATGTGAAATGTTTGTGCATTTGAATTTTGGTTTCAATTTGCATTTCCCAGAGGATTAATGATGTTGGGTAATTGTTATCATACCTTTGGCCATCTATATGTCTACTTTGGGGAAATTTCTATCAGGTCTTTTGCTCATTTCTGACTGAGTTATTGGAGTACTTCTATGTTTTAGATATTAACTTTTTATCAGATACAAGTCTTCCAAATTTATTCTTGCAGTTTGTAGATTGCTCCTTCACTGTGTTGACCGTTTCCTTTGTTGTGAAGAGTTTAGTTTAATGTAATTCTATTCTAATTTTTGTTCTGTTGTCTCTATTTTGAGACTTAGAAAGAAAGAAAGAGAGAGAAAGAAAGAAAGAAAACTGAGCTGCCCAGGCTAATGTCCTAGAACTTTTCTCCAAAGGCTTTTCTTTCTTTCTTTTATTTTTTTATTTATTATTTATTTTTTTTTAGTTTTCAGCGGACACAACATCTGTGTTTGTAAGTGGTGCTGAGGATCAAACCCAGGCCGTACGCATGCCAGGCGAGCACGCTACCGCTTGAGCCACATCCACAGCCCTTCTTTCTTTCTTCCTTCCTTCCTTCCTTTCTTTCTTTCTTTCTTTCTTATTTATAGCATATTAGTTTTTAGTCTCACATTGAAGCGTTCAATGCATTTTGAGTTGACTTCTAAATATGTGGTGAAATGAGGGTCTATTTTTTCTCATTGTATGTTCTGGGCATTTTTGTTAAAAACACTTGACAGTAAATGTGTGTACTAATATCAGGTGTCCTTCTTCTGCTTCACTGGTCTGCACATCTGCTTTTAGGCCATTACCATGCTTTTTCCACTACTGAAGCTTTGTGGAGTATTTTGAAATTGTGCAGGGTGGTACTTCCAGTCTCTCTGCTACAGATTGCTTTGGTTCTTCACAAATTTTATACATATTTTAGGATTTGTTTATATTTCTGTGAAAAATATTGGGAATTTTGAATCAAATCTGTAGATCACATTGGGTGGTATGCACATTTTAACAACATTAATTCTTCTAATCATGAACATACCTTTTCTGCTTATCTGTGTCTTCTTCAATTTGTTCCATCGATGCTTTACAGTTTTTAGGTGTACAAATCTTTCCCTGCTTTACTGACATTTATCTCCAAGGCTTTTCTTAGCTATTATATGAGATTGTTTTCATGATTCATCTTTTGGATAGGTTTCGTTAACATATAGAAACAATACTAATTTATATGAAATTTTTGCATCCTACAACTTTACTGAATTTATTAGTTCCAATATTTTTCTGGGTAGAGATTTAGGGTTTTGTATACATAAGTTTATGTCATCCTCAAACAAATCATTAATATCTTCTGATTTGGATCTTGTGTATTTCTCCCTCCTTATCTGTTCTGGCTGAGACTTCCACTTCTGTTTTGAGTAGATATGGTGAGAATAGTATGTTGGTATTGTTCCTGATTTTAGAGGAAATGCTTTCAGCATTTTACCATTGGTTAATATGTCAGGTGTGATGAGCTTGTGATCTGTGGCCTTTAACTGAAATAATCTTCAGAGGTGACATAATGGCTTAGGAATTCATAGCCTACTAAACACAGTGAACGTGTATTGTTCTATATACACATTGCAATTTAGTCCAGTATTAATCTAGTGAAGTTCTTTATAAATATTATTTTGTTAGATGTAAAATTTTTGTTATTTGAACATAAATGCATGTAAATAAATATTCAAATAGAAAAATCTATTTGATATGATTTGACTACATTGTTTGTGATTATATGGTCATAAAATATATTCATCATATCATGATTTTATTTTTGTTGTAGTTTATTGCTAAAAAGAATTACATAAAGTAATTAAAATGCTAAACTTGTTCTTGGAGGGTTTCATGAAATTCAAAGTTAGGAAATAAATATGACAGTAGGCATATTTATTAAATCTCTGTGATTAATTATAAACCTAGCCACCTAGATTAAGAAGTTGCTAATGTTTTAGTTAGAATGCTCTTATGAGTTCACTGGGTATAAACATTACCACTGGAATACCTAGAATGTTAATCATTTTTATCTTGGGTTAATTTTTCTTGAATAAAAAATAAATAGTCCAGCATGAAATTTGCATTGAAAATATGACAATATAATTTTATGAAGACTAGAATTTTAATTTAGATATATTTTTTTCCAAATAATTATCAATATAGGTGAATGATGAACAATCAATCTAGTCATGCAACATAATTAATATCACTATGTAAAGAGTGATATTATTAATCCATTCTGTCCCTGTTTCTTTTATAAACTTAGATCAAGACAGAGAGAATATAAACTCGTAACAAATGTGTTTCTTCACCAATTACTTGATAGGCCTCGTTCAAGTGGACATAAAGGCTGTAAGTGCACTTCATTTGAAAAGAGGGAAGGTAGGAAGAACTTTACAGTTAATGATTTCTGAAAAGATATGGGTATATTTTTTAGCTAGTGTTGTTTCAAATACAGTCAAAAATAAGATAAATTAATAACAATAATAAATTTTATCATTGGTTACTATGTGTTGTGAATTATATTAAATGACTTACACCTATTTTTTTCATTTATTTGTAGATAAACAGAGGATAAAGTTTGCTATCAATCCCTTTTCCCTAGCAGATTGTTAGTGCTTAATGATGTTCAGTAATTTTCTTGCAACTAAAATCTGGAACCAAGATGCAAATTTAATCTGATGGCATGTGTCCACTTGAACAGATTAAAGGATGCCCATAACAATGCAAACACAAAATTTCTGGATGTAGCCAGAGGAGACAGGTACTTGGAGCAGTAGATTGAATAAGAAAAATCTGCCTTGTCCCATTGTGGGTGGGAATCATACGGTTGACTTGGCACCTAAATGGGACAAAGAAGAGGAAAAAGTATTTCCTCTCTTCTAGAGCTGGGAGACATTCTTCTATGGCCCTTAAACATCAGAACTCCAGGTGCTCTGACTTTTGGATTCAGATGATGGCCAAGAATCTCCTAAGTTCTCTAGCTGATAGCCTCAGATTGAGAGTAACAACACCCATCAGCTTCCTTGGTTTTAAGGCTCTGGGATACTCAAGTCTTTAGACTTGGACTGAGTCATGAGGCAGACTTCAATGGTTCTCCAGCTTCCAGGCAACACGATATGTGACTCTTAGCCTTCACAGCTGTGTGAACCAACCACTTTAACAAATTCCCTCTCATGCATCTCCAGCTCTCTACCTATTGGTATTGTCTTTCTGACTGATGCCACTGGGCTTATTTAATCCAAGTGCTAGCAGATTCTTCTGAGCAATGGATATTAAAAATTTTTTAAGGTTAAAAATGTTTCATGGTCAGGCTGGTGATGTAGCTCAGTGTTAGAGCACTTGCCTAGTAGATATGACGACCTGCATCCAATTCCCAGCACTGCAATGAATAAATAATATAAATAAATAAATAATGAATGACAGTCATGGAAGTCAATAAATCATATATTGGATATCATATAACTATCCTGAAGATCCAACACATATTAGTGTCTTAACCATCCAAGAAATGAGAATAAAATTAAAATCCACTATTATTTATTTATTTATTGGATATCATACCATTTAATGAGGAACTGAATAGTTTTGTTTTGTTTTGTTTGCAATACTAAGAATTGAACCCGCAGGTGTTCTACCATTGAGCTACATTCTGAGTCCATGTACTTAATTAATTAATCAACTTATTTATTTTTATTTTGAGACAGGGTCTCACTAAGTTGCTGAGGTGACCTCAAACTTCCAATTTATCTTGCCTCCGTCTCCTGAGTAGCTGAAATTACAGATGTGTGCCACCATGTCCAGTAAAGGGACTGTTTTTAGAGAATGGAAAATATTTCACACTCATTTATTCTTCTGTATTTAATTTTTAGCACCTTATTCAAATAATTGAAGAATGCCTGGTTTGAAATACTAGGATTTGAAATACAACTTGGTTAAAGAGACTCTTGAAGTTAGACAGATATCTTCTGAACACAAAGGATTTACCAATTATGGTGTCTGGTTGTGCATATATGCATGTGTTTTTATGCTATGCAAAGGCATTATAAGCCAATTGTTCATAGAAAAGCAGTCAATTATAGGTAACTATCATATCGACATTTTGGTTAAGTCACTGGATCAATTCTTAAACAGGAGTAAAGCTACTCTCAAATCTAAAGCTTAATTATACCACATTATCCCAGGGGTAAAATTTAGCACAAAATCTTTCATATTTTATGCCAGACTAACACCCTCTCAAGAGAATGGAGTGCTTAACATAACCATACAACTCCAGGCAATATAAAGTTGAGAAATTCATAATACTTTGAGGAAAGTAATAGTTTGCCATTATGGATTAATAGCCTATATTTTTGTGGTATTGGGGGATTGAATATAGGGTGCTCAACCACTGAGCTACACCCAGCACTATCTTTCTTAACCTTTTACTTTGATATGGGTTCTTGCTAAGCTCTCCAGGCTATCCTGTACTTCCTGTCTCAGCCTCTTGAGTGACTGGGATTACAGGCGTGCACCTAACACCCAGGCTTGGCTGGACAACACCTTTCATTGGAATAAAATAGATTTGAAAATGAATGCTAAAAAATAAAATCCTCAAAGAAAATGTACAATAGATTAAAAATACCACAAATAACTTACTTTATTTTACATAGCATCAATGATAGAAAATTTTTTAAAAAAATATTACTTTCCAAAACCGTCAAGCACATAATTCTGTCATATAATTTTGGTCTGAAGTACATCTGGTGCAATGCTTTCCTGCTTATTAATTCAAAGATCAAATGCATCTGATTATTTATACACCAAGGGATAGAGTGATGATGGTGTCCATTCTATGTTTTATGACTGCATTGGCTGACACACAACTATTAAGAATTTAGAAAAATAATAAGCTAAGCTAAACTCATTGTTGTCATCATATAAATAATAAAACACTAGTTAATTCAAATTAAACCTTTCTGCCAAAATAGATTCAGAAAGAGTACTTATGTATTTAAGAACATTAGCATTTCTTATACATATAAGAAGAGAAGGAAAGCTAACAAATTGGATATATTTTTACCAAATCAACATAAAATGCTAAATATTAAGATACTTTAGAGGTAATATTCTTTGTATTACCACTTAAAAAAAAAAAGTTGAATGAGATGCATGACATGAAGGTGAATCAAAAGTCACTTTTCAAATATACTATTTCTCCCTGTTCTTATTTTTCACAATGAAATATAGTTTTGCCAGATTTCCAAAACTGTAATTCTTTACTGGCATATCAATTTGCTCATAACTGATGGTATCGTATTTGTGACAGTAAATGCCTTGTCATGTTATTTGAGTACAAGCCAGGCCTTCCTGTGATTCCTCAGATGAGCCCTCAAACAATATCCAAGGTGTGCTGAAGGAAACATTCTGATATCCCCAAGAAACATGAAAACACAGTTTTGACGAGTTTAAGTGCACTGTTGACATCTTTACTGTTCCAAGATCAGTTACATTGCTTACGGGAGAGACTAGGAAGGGCCCAAGACGATGACACTTGTCCAACACCTGTTCTGTTAAAATTAGCCCACTAGAAACCTTCATTGCTTCATTGACTTCCGTGAATTTTACCAAATTTATGGAAGAAATGCTACCCATAACTCTAGAGGGTTTTTTTTTTAATTTCAGTGATAAAGTGTTATAGTTATCAAACATTAACCACTGTGGGTTCTTATGGTCTTAGAAGGATCCAACTATGATCAACAATGGGATATGAAAGATAATTCATAAATGGTTAGGAAATTAGTGGACAAGCCCCTGAACCAATGATGAAAGCAAAATCCAGAAAGGGGAAGGGTGGGAGGTGAGTGACAGACACTTGTGATACCTGAGTCAGGCCAAAATCTCAGGGCACAGAAAGAGGAAGAGAAAGACATTTATATTACTGACCACTTTCTTTTTGAAAGGCATGAACTTTCAATTATATATTGTCTTATCCTCCCATGAACCCTTTGAACTATTAATAGTCCATTTTATAGGAACATTTCCTTGAAGCTGAGAGCATTTATGTAGGTTATCCCAGGTTCCTTTTCTGGTAACTAGTGAAAGCCGAGTCCATAATCCAAACAAACTGACTCAAAGTTTGAGAAGCACTGAGTAAAAACTCTAATGGAAGATAAGTGGCACCACAAAACAAGACTCTCTCTCCAGCCAGACAGTGTTCAAGTTCAAAGACGGAGCTACTACCACAAATGCTGTGCGTCCTCCAAAGATCTTTTATAGAGGTCAGACTACTTATCCCAGGAAGTGGCCAAGGAATAAGTGCCTCAGACATGGCCAGACTGTGGCCAATCTAAGATGGAAAAAAAACTACTACCAAGATGTGAACTGAGAACAACTTTATGAATTATTTGCTCCTGGTCTCTCCTTTTAGACTTTCCATACTGACTATGCAAGCACAGTATGTTGAAACCAAAACCGGGTCTCTTATTTCCCAGTCTATGAGATTGCTTTTGCATCAAAGGAAGTGCTAGTCCTAGAAAAATATTGGATTTTTTCAGGATAATCCAGATTTCAAAAATAATACTACTATTTGATCAGGCATGCTAAATATAATAGTATAAAAATTTGTTACAGATAATAAGACCACTTCTTATACTACATGTTAATGAAATGAAATACCTTCATGTAAAAAGCTTAAATTTTGAAAGTCATAATTTACTAGAAAATTAGATAACTCTAGGCAGAATTTATTTATATCTGGTATTATGATGTTATATAAAGAAAGACTGTATTGATTTTTTACTTGATTATTTATCAATGTAGTTGATTTTCAAATGCATATTCATTAACAGTATTGAATTTAAATTTTTAATTTATTAATTAATGTTTACTGAGCTATAGATGCTCTATCTTAACTTAGATATTTGGATTAATAATTCCTCTGATTGTGTTCGGAAAGCAGACCTACAAATATGAAAAATAAATATTTTTTAGCTGAGTTTTAGATGCTTGTGGTATCCAATGAACACAGAAAAAGGAGGCTTAAATCAAACTGGCATGAAGTGTCATAGACTTCAAAGAAGACATGAGGCTCTAGACGGATCCCATCATGATTACTCTGTGAAAGCAGCGATTAAGCAAGAGACAATTTCAGGAGAAGCTGCCCCAAGAAGCGAAGGGCTGAGAGGAACAGTGGCACCAACAGCTCCGGTAGGAGTGGAAGTGCTTCAGTGGTGACTGAGAGTGAAATGGATTTTTATAAGACAGAAGTCTGCATGTGAGGGGTTGAGCCTGTTCCCAGATGGGGGGCACCCTTGAGAAAGGGGATAAAACCACCAACATAGTGACACAGAATGTCCCTTGGTTGCAGGTGTCTTGGGGACAGATTGGTCCGAGGGAACCACTGAGAAGGTGAGGTGGTGAGCCCTGAGATAAGAAAGCAACATGGGCCCCCAGTGTATTCTGTCGTGGGGCCCACCACCTGGGATCAGTCCTCCATGTGTTTCAGAACTGGAGTGGGGAAAAAATACAACTTAGAAACACATCAATATTCCCCGGAAAAAGAAAAAAAAAAAAAAAGAAGGGATTCTTTAGAGGGGAAATTTTTTAGGAAGATATTTGAGTGGAAAGTGAGACTGTGGAGGTGTGGGTAGAAGGAGAAAAGGAAAAGTCTTGCCTTCAGCAATGAGGAAGGAAATCTGTGGTGAGAAAGTGGGAGAAAAGAGGGAGCCAAGGAAACTGAGTAAAGATGTGGAAACACAGAGAACATTGGACCGAGAGCTCCAAAAGTGCATGGCGTTTTCAAGGTCACGGGTGGCTAATTGCAATTGATGTCCTTGGTCAGCTTGCTTCAGACACGGAGGAGATGTCCCAGGCTTTCCCTGTGAAGTATATATATATAAGTTAAAAGTGGGAAAACATAATAAGACCTTGACTTAATATCCAGGTCTCTGTGATGGAAAAATAGTGACATTAAGAAATTGGTAACAAGAAGCCAACCTCAGAGTCTGAATGGGAAGCCCCATCCGTCTTGGAGGTCAAGGTTCTGGTAAGTTAGAGGCTTAGCAGAAATCAAATGAGACAGGAACTAAGATGCAGGAAGGATGATTTGTAAAATAGTCAGAAAACTGTGTGGCCTGTGCTGCAGCCTGGGAGAAAGGAGGCATGTGCCTAAGGAGGGGTATTATCTGATCACAAGTCCTGATTAAAGTAGCAGTAAATGTTACTTGACAGAAATCAGAATGGAGGTCAGCTCGCATGGGCAAGGGAAGTACTCAGGTTGCTGTCCTGCACCAATTAAAAGCCATTTATAGTGGTCATCAAATCTGTGGGCTATTTTGGCCAACGTTTGGTAGAAAGTCCACTAGAGAAAATTAACATTGAGTCTTTATTTTTTGAGTTTACAAGTGTTTTCAACTTAGAACAGGTTATTGGTCTTCAAGTCTCAATCCTTGCTCAGCCCTACTTTCCAGGGTCCGTATCTCCACCATCTGGATGATCTGTCTCCTTACGGTTTTCATGTTAATAAAGGGGCTCTTCATAGGGGCCAAAAGCCCATTAAAATAAAATAAAAAAAATTAAAGCAGAGACAAAATCTATGCTGCCTTTTCTGAAGTAGACATCATTGGTTTTGAGGCAACATTTCCACATAATTCTTGCACAAATATAGAAGCACAACACACGTTTACCTTCTCGTAGACGCAATTCTGAGTATCCGTGCTTATTCCATTCTGTTTTCTTTCATTTGTCTTCTCATCTCCTTCTCTGTCTTTACTCCCAGGGTATGACAACCCATGAAAATAATCAGTTTGTTGGTTTTCTAAGAGATTTTAAAGTTGACATTTCATGATACTATTTGAATATGCTAAATTTTCTGGTAAAGGAAGTTTATTCTTGATCACACAGACATAACAAAAACAGAATAAAAACACACTGCACCATACCGCAAGCACTGGTTATAATGCTTGGTGATATTTCCAGTGCACTGGAAGACAGTGTGTTGGAGTGGCTCATAACTGAGGGCTGGCTCCAGGGATGGACTCTTGCCTTTGTATTCTGATTGTCCTTCTAGCCCTGTGTTGTGGGCAGTTAATTAACTCATCTGTTTTTGAGTTTCATCATCTATGTAAATAAGGATTAAAAGAAAAACTTCTAAAGTTGTTTGGTAATTAAATTTGTTAATATGTGTAAAGCACTTTGAATTGTGTCTGACTGATGGCTGCCATGAGTACTGAGGAGTGACCCCTGAATCTCTCCCACTTGACCCAGTCCCAGGTTTGAATGTCCTTGAGGTACCCCTGCTCTTTTGTGGTGTACCAAATACACTCAGGTGGTGGGGTGAGGAGGGCATGCTACCTTTCTCCAGGGGTGTGCTGGGATAATGGCAGACCCATGAGATGATGTCTTTGGTTCAGAGTTTCCTTAGAAAGCGCCTGTCTTGGTTACAGGAATTTTGCAGAATGGCTTCCCTGACCCTGACTCCTGCACTCATGGCCTGGAGGCCAGCATGGAGAAGGAGCAGCTGCAGTGACTAGAGAGGTTGGGGTCCTGTCTCCAGGTCCTGTTCCCCACAGGACCTGGAAGAAACAAAGCAGGCCCGCTGCAGAGCTGCCTTGGGGAACCATGGAGAGGAGCTGCGGCAGGAAAGCAGTACATAAGGCCAGAGGGGACCCATGGCAGTGACAGAGGAGCCCACTGAATGCTCTTTCAGATTGTCTCATCTTGCAGAGATCCGCTGGTTTTAATTAGTGCTTGGCAGCTGTAATTTACAGTCTTAAATATTGTCATTATTTCTTCAAGCCGTTTTGTCGTGGTGACTATCTGAACACATGATCATCATATTGCGTTTCACAGCAGACCCCATGTTTTCTCACTGCAGTTGTGGTCCTGTCTATTGTTTTAAAAATCTGAACCTCAGTAAAGATCAGTGTGTGTGCCGTAAAGGGGCTCCTTCCTTCCATAAGATCCCGAAGCCCACAACTCTTTGGAGCCACATGACCCAAACATCTGATGACTTTAGGAGCAAGTTTGGGATGTTACTTGAAGTTGTCAATTGTGGCTTGATGGTAAAAAAATATATATATTTTTTATATTGATTAGCAATTCAGAGGGAAGTGATTCCAAAAGACTTGATTTGGGTTATGGCTACCTTAATTTACTGTACCTATTACTAAAGCCTGAAATGATCTCATAAAATGAAAATTAAATGTAGCTTATCGAGGGAGTCTGCTTTTTCTCTTTGAAATATGATGGGATTTGGTGACCATGTTTCTGGAGTTCTATGAGCTTAGGAGGTCCATTATTCTAGGGGCTTTTGCCATTTGTATCCACTGCAAAAGATTGAACATTTCCTTGGACAAAAATTACTTTATTACTCAGACACTGAAACTACATATGCTCTATGCTCATTTCTTGCTGGGTAATTTTATCAGTGCCCTAACCCAACATTCCTGTTGCTACTCCCGTTCATAACAACGGTTTAACATGAAAAATGAAATTATGAAATCCTTTTCCCCAAAATTGCTTCATGGCTAAAATTACTTAGAAAATATATAAAAATAGATGAAGATTATTAAATGAGTTGCTTCTGTGATGCCAGATACCTATATAACCCAGTTAACGGGAAGCAGAGATTACAGGATGTTGGTGACATTCTCCATTCAATGTGAAGGCAGTATTTACCACATGGTCAGGAAATACAAGCCGGTAGCTAACCTACAGACCTCTGGGTGCTGAGCTAGAAAAGATGAAGTCTGATTTTGACTTTATCGTATAAACAGAATGTCATGCACACATCAAATTCCACCCACAGTGAACCCCTGGCATGGCTAATGATTATAATCTTCACATTTAATCACGGGAACTCAGTGACAGGCAGACAAAGGTTAGCCAAACTGACAGTTCAGAAGATGCCAACGAAAGAGAACTCTGCAAGTTTCATTTTAAATGTTCATGTGCAAATCTAGCAGGACTTTTTCCGAAATGCAAAGAACTGACCACTTGCTTTGTCTTTAATGTGGTATAAATTATATGGAAATTTGTTAGATTCCTTTCAAAGATCTGTTGTTCCACTTCCACTCTCCTGGTTGAATTAAGTTTTGTGTTCTTTGGTCTGGAATAAAGATCTAGATAAAAAGTTGTTGTTGTTACTGTTGATTTTTAACTGAAATTGTCCCTAAATTTTCATGTTCTTTCTTTAACTCCTTTGAATTATTTTTATCTATCTAAATTATCTCATTTAAACATGATTTATTCCTTCACAGACTATACAACCAAAGCATCCGTAGTTCAGTCTAATAAAATGAATGAAGAGATTAGGACATGTTTTCTAAGAGCCTGCGTATTCAGAAATCCTTGAAATGACAATAACTCAATACTTTCATCATTTTAAAGAAACACACTATGAAGATAAAATTTGAAAGCTTATTTATTTTTAATTGGAGAGTCAAGATAATTCAATGAATATATATTTAAACAGTGACTATCACCTACTTTATAATAAACATCAAAATGTATAAAGGTTTAGCTATTTTAAAGTCAATACAAGCTTTCGAAAAAAATATGTTTTATGCTATTATATATAAATGACTATGTTTTGCTTTAGTAATTTTAGTATGTTTTCTAACATGATTTTTACTTAAATAACATGTATTTAACAATTTTATAATTTTCAGGTTTTAGGTACCATTTAAAAACACACTCAAAAATAAGTAAAAAGGTATACTTTAAAATGTATTAAAATTTTTCTGATGAATTAAATTTCAGGTGGCATATAATGATTATCAAGGAACTATATTATGTTCTCTGCATAAAATATTTTTAGGACACAATTCTTAGCATGTTTTTGTGATTTTTAAGCCATGATCATCCTGCAATAGTTTCCTTCAGTTATTTCATGTTATTGATTTTCTAAAAAAATGAACTTGCATTTCTTATTTAGTATGTCAGTGTAACTTTGCATTAAATATGGCTTTGTTAGTTGTTGTTTAATGTTAATGCTTCTTTAATTTTTATTCTCTCAATTTTAAAGAAAATCACTTTATTTTCTGTTTCACAAATTGTGAAGTCATAAAATTTCTAAAATTGGAAGCATTACAGAGATATTAGGGTTTCATAATTGTATTTGTGAAACAGAAAATAAATCCCATCACAGAAACAACTGATCCACTCCAAAAAGAGGGAGAGGAATATAGCACGGGGCACAGTGCAGATGAACATCAGGCAGCGTGGACTTTGGTGTGTGGACATCGGGATTTTTCAGAAAGAGAGAAACCCATGAATAAAAAATATAAACAACACACCAGATCAAGAAAATCAGCAGATAATAAATGTTGAAAACCACCACAAGTGATAACACCTAGAAGCTCCTATTTCATTAATTAACTGCATAATAAACCCTACATGCTTCCTTAATTTTTAGAGAAATAAACTTTGATCACATTTCATAAAACAAAATAACAACTGTGATATTTTGTGTAGAGATAATAAAAAGATGATTCATTATTTTTTGACATTGATTAATTTTTAAATTTAACTTGTAATTATAATCTTTTATCATATTTGAGAAAATTTTACCAGATTCTTCTGTAGCTGAGCTGCTACAAATACATTCATTTTTCTTTTCCTTTTCTTTCTTTTTTTCTTTTCTTTTCTTTTCCCTTTTTTTTTGTAGTATGGTTATAGGTCGTACTCTGCAAATACATAAATTCTGATGAATTCTAATATGATTCAATACATGTTTGCATTGTGTAATGGTCTGGTAGTTAGGATGATTGGTGCATCCATCATCTCAAACCTTTTTCTAGCAATAAGTAAACTGTCATCTACAGCAGTGACTGAAAACCACCACTACATCCCTTCAAATGTCCCCACTCAACCTGCCAGAAGCAGCATCCAGAAAGGACTGTGGCCACTCCTGGCCACCTCTGTCACTCAAGGGATAAGGCGACAGAATGGAAAGAAACGGTGATGCTCATAAAGTATTTTGCTTTTGTAGATTTTATTAACATGTAACTACACAAACACGTTGTCCAACCCTGAGCCTCAGAAAGACCCATGCAAGTGGGTTGTTGTCTTGAGGATCTTCCTCATAAATTGTTTACATCCTTATAAGTTATATAATAAAAAAACTTAAATTTTACACGTACTTACAACAAATATAAATGCAGTTTGTAATCCATGATTCATAATTTGAAAAAAATTCAAATTTTATAAAATACATAGACCTTCTAACACACAAGTCAAAGTTCTCCACATCTTTTGCTGATGAATATTTAAGCACACAGTTCTACAATTGTCTGCAAAGAAATGTTACTATTACCTGAATTGATAAAAATTAAGGTAATTTTACCCCACGTCATGTATATTTGAAATATTTGTTATTACAAAGGTTCCCCATCCTTAATTCAGTGCGGATTTTCCCCTATCTGCACTGAAAATCATCAGATTTTTGAAGAAGTGTACAAAGAAGTTTTCAAACTTGTGATGTAAAAACGAGCAAGAGTTAGTAATGGTTTTGCCTGTAGATGATGTTTAGGAGGGACTCAGTAAAAATAGATACTTTTAATCTATTTTCAAAGTTTTATAACACATTGTTTGAGCTGTCAAGATTTTATTAAAGAGGAAAAGAAATGAGAAAGGAACCGATTTCTTTTTGAAGCCTGAAATGATAAAGTGATAGCAACAAAAGAGATTAGAGGTGTTGTTTATTCTCACATCATCGATTCTGGCCTGTAGACATTTATACTGATACAACAAACAAGCTGAAAAAAATGGGTGACTCAAGTCACTTTTTCAATTTTACAGCCGTGGAAGCAGCGCAGGGTGACTTATAATCCTGAGACATATGCTGTCTATCTGAGATAGAGAGAGGCACACTGAGACATAGACTGATCTTTCTGAAACAGGTAAGAACTAGAGACCTTGGAGGATGCTTTCGCCCAGGAGGAAAACAAACACGGACCTGACACAGGAGCCTGGCAATCAGTGTGTGCTCACATGTGTGTGTCGAGGAAGGAAAACCAAATGACGTGATGGCCAAATCACATACACACACTACTACTCTGTCTCAGAGGAAAGAATCAAGGAACAAAATGTAGGTAAACTGAGATGCCACACCGAAAATGTTGACCTCAGACCAGTCAATTTTGATATATTTTTTGTTGTTGTTTATGTGTTTACTTATTTTCTTTTTGTTTTAAATTTTACAATAGGGATTATACCCCAGGTAGCTCCATTCTATTAAATAAGGTCTCTGTGTCACTATCCTTTGAAATCATCCAGTGCCATGTAACCAGCCTACACAGAAGCCCTGCAGACGAGCCCAGGCCGGGGGCCATGCTGATTTGCGCTTCTCTCGGGCAGCCTCGTCCTCCCTGTGCCCAGTGGTCCTGTCCACCCAGCATGTCATCTTGATGATACACATTTTCACTTCCCCTGCCAATTTTAGAACTCGTGGAAAAGATTCAGTGTCACGCAGATGTCATCTGAGACTGGCAGTGAAGTGTAAGATGGAAAGATGTCCCAGGGGTAGCTGACAGCAGGATTTCCTGTGGTCTGCCACTCTCTGCTGAACAAGTCTTTATTCAGACTAGTGACCAAGTGAAAGCAGTGCCGGAGGATGACAGTAAACAACGCCATGGGGTCTAGTGGGTATCAGGTACCCCCTCCTCTAGGGTCCAGTGTAAATGTCTGCACTGCCTTAAAACCATGTGAATGTAGCTTCCACTTTCTTTATGATCCATGCATTTCTCGTGAGCATGGTGATCCGGTCCACACTGCTCCACTCAAAGTACAGAGAGCCAGGTGTTTGTTTCCCTACTCCTCCTTGACCACACAGAGGGCATCATGTGAGGGAAGAAGGCCACAGATTCCTGCAAAAGTCAGGGTCTTATTTTTGCCAAGTTAGTTGACTTGGTACAAAGAGTGCCTTTTCCTGTTACATTTTAATTTGACCTCAAGGTTCACTTTATAGTACGACTTGCATAGCTTGTATCATGTGAATTAAAATGCCTTAGAGAGTTCCATCCTGTGACTGTAGTGCAAGAGCATGTAAAGAGCAATTGAAGCAAAAACTAAACTAGAAATAAAAGATGTGACCTGTGTTTCACTGATGAAGCAGATCAGCAGAGAGAGATTTCTCCAAGGTGGTGCGCATGAAGACCAACATTTCTTACCTCCTCACTTTATCAGTATTTGTAGCTAGCAAGCCATGAGGAAATAGCTGTGTGCAGAACACGCACACAACATGTAAGCTCAGCCTTTATGTTGACCTAGGAAGAAGACAAAGCCCACGATCCATAGTTTGCCACAGCGGCCATTGAATGGCTGAAAGTTATCAATTACATCCTAGAGCTTCTCTGGCTTGTGTACTTCATGTACCCACCCATGCTGCATCTCCATGCCGTCTTCTCCTCTCACACAACACGGGGGGCCACACCAATCTTGACTCCTTCAGAATCTCCATCTTCTTTCAGCACACTCTCTTCAAACTTAGAATCTCAAACACAGCGCATGCTGACTAAACCTACTTTGGTTCTTGGGATATAAATATCAAAAGGGATCTAATGCATATATTCATTTTTAACAATATCCAAAATATTTGTATCACATTTCTAAGGTCTCTTATATAAATCTTTATATAAGTTCTTTTTATAATTTAATATACATATGCCACAAGTTACCCTCCCACAAGCACTGAACCTACATTATGCTAACGTACTGTGCATGTTGAGGTTCCAAGCACACAAGACTTTGGTTTCCAGAAAAAAAAAATAAAACCACCTTGCCATGGAATTAATTTTGCTTTTCTTTTGCTTAAATATGTTGTAGATAATCAAGATACGAACAAATCCCCCTCTCATGGCTTTCCCTTTTTTAATAATTAGTATTGTTTGTCTTGCAAATTTGTAGGAATGAGTTTTCATTAACAGCGAACTTGGTCATTGATATTCCATTGGATTATTCAAAAAACATTAACAATGTCTTGACACTGGTTTGAACTATATGATTAATTTTTATGTATCTGAATGTTTTATTCCAGATATTACCTTTTCTAAGTTAAAGTTCATTCTACCGAAGAAAATATTTTTAAATTACTTTTTAAAAAGACTAAAGCAAGAAAAATTAAGATAATATGAAATAATTAAGATAAACTTGTGTTACCTAGCTTCTTCTATTTAAAAAAAAATCTATTTTGAAATAATCTCGAATATGCAAAAAACTGGGAAATGTATGAGAGAGAACTTAATTTCTCCTAAATCATCCAAGATTAGATTATCTTCTGAATCCCCATTATTCTGAAAATATCTAATGTTAATTCCTATAAAAACAGCCTTCTGTGTGACCACAGGACAACCAGCAAAATCAAGGCCTCAGCAGGGAGATGCTGCTGCCAAGGAGCCCTCAGACCTGGTCAGTTTACAAATGTCCCAGTGTCTTTTTGACAAAAGAGGACAGTTGGGAGCCATTGTGCTTAGTTTCCATCTCACCTGATCTTTCACTTTGGAGAAGCCCTAGAATCCTCACCTGTCCTCCAAGCTGTTGACAAGTTGGTGATGGGGCAGTGTCCCCAGGGGTGGCCTGGGTTTGTTTGATGTCACCTCACATGCAGACTCAAATCAGGCACCCTTGATAGGAAGTGATGGTATTATTTTTCCTCCTTGCAGCCTGAGAGACAGCAGGACTTTCACTGATCCATTGCTGAGGACGGTCATTTTGATCATATGATAGTGTTGGTCGGGCTTCCCTACTGAAAAGCCAGCTCTGAAATCCCCTGGTTATTCACTAAGAATTTTGTATCAGATTAGATTATGTAAACACCTTGATGCTGGCAGAATTTATTTTAATTCTCTGACATATTTATATACATCTCAAAGGAATTAGATTTTAATTTTTATTCGATGGGTTAAAATCATCATTAGAATAATGAATATTTGTGCTCAAATTGGTCACACTTTCCCAAGAGACACCTCCATATCAGGAGAGATGACCGTTGTCATTTTCTGTGTGCTGTCTGGCTTGGTAGTACCTCAGTGTGTTCCACATTTGTCCAGCTCTTTTCCTGCATCATCTTGGGAAGGGGATCCCTGCTTCCTTTCATGGGGGAATGGCTTTTGGAAGACAAGTTCCAAGATTGTGTGTGCTCATTGAAGCTGAAGGCACACTCAGTTAACACAACAAGAGAATACATATACCCGTGCTGATCTCTTTGCACATATGTATACATTCATGGACACTGGCCTGAGTCCAGGCTGATCCCAGTCCCACGCAGCACTGCACATTTCATTTTACCTTTTACACTTCCAAATTTGTAAGTCCCTTCTGCAACAATAAGTGACCTACCATGCATTTAACATTGCTTTTTATTAACTTAGCTGATAAATCCTTCTGTGTGTAGTTGGGTATATTAGTACTCCCCAGAGATATAGAACAAAAAAGAGATCTTATATATAGGACTATATACACATATGTGATGCACTGTGCGTAGTTGGTTTGTGTGATTATAGAGACTGAGAATCTGAATGAACTACATCTGCAAGTTGCCGACCCAGAGAAGCCTGTGGCATTTGCCATTCTAGTTGGAAAGACAAGAACCAGCAGGGCTGAAGAAGTGTGTGGAAGGGCTGGGGAAGAGGGTAGTTTCAGTTTCTGCAAAATAAGATTTACAATCAAACTACTTGGAGTATGCTACAGTGTTATTGTTGTTGCTGACATTGTTTGTTGTAATTGCTGTTGTTGTTCTTCTAATTATTCATGATAGTAGAATGGACTTTGCCACATCATACATAAATGGACTATAACTTCTTATTCTTTAGGTTGTATATGATGTACAATTCTATCAGTCATGTATTCATATATGCACATAGGGTATTAATGTCCGATTCATTCTACTATCCTTCTTTCTTCCTACTCCCATACCTCCTCCCCTTCCTTCACTCCTCTCTTTCTAGTCCAAAGTACCTCTACTCTTTCCTAGCACCCCCACCCCCATTGTGAATTAGCTTCTGCATATCAGAGAAAACATTAGGCCTTTGGTTCTTACGGATTGGCTTATTCCACTTAGCATGATATTCTCCAGCTCCAACCATTTATCAGCAAATGCCATAATTTCATTCTTCTTTAAGGCTGAGTAATATTCCATTGTGTGTGTGTTGAAGGGCATCTAATTAGTTTCATTGTTTAGCTCTGCTGAGTTGAGCTGCTATAAACATTGATGTGACTGTGTCACTATAATATGATGATTTTCAGTCCTTTGGACAGATGCCAAGGAGTGGGATAACTGGATCAAATGGTGGTTCCATTTCAAGTTTTCTGAGGATTCCCCATACTGATTTCTAGAGTGGTTACACCAATTTGCAGTCCCACCAGCAATGTAGGAGTGCATTTTGACACACAATTGAAATCTGAGTAGCTTCGTGGTTGGAGTGTTTCAAAACCTTCAGAGGCACTGCAGGATTCTAAAGTTCTGGCCCAAGTTCTTCCAGTCTGATGGCGCTCCGTTTTCCTGGGTCACTTGTATGTTTACATTGTAATGCAAGCACGTGCCTTATGTCATAGGGACTTTGTACAAGTCAGTGGGGCAAAGAATGGGGGGCTTTTCCCCTTCCCTAGGAACTGGTTACCAGCTCTCTCTCCCATTATTGCCTACAAGAAAATGATTCTCCTAGAACTCCCAGAAATACGTTCTTAACAGTAGAAAGAGTTTGCCTTCTTACACCACTGTGTGTGGCTGGGGGAGTGAAAGTGATACCTTGCTTGGGATGCCTCCTTTATTCTGGCATATCAAGGAATACACTGTTAAGCCAATGGATGGAGAGAGTGCTCCGGGGCCGATGTGAAGCTATCTGTGGAGTTAACAATTAAGCCAACAGTGAGCAAGTGAGAGCAAAGTAAAGGGAAGCAGATTTGCGGAAGACATCAATTGATAACAGACTCAAATTTCAAGCAGATATAAAGTCCAGGAAAAAGAATTTTCTGCACCTAAGAATATATCCTTCAAACAAAAATTAGTACAAAGCAGGAGCCCACAGGCCCCTGCCAAAGCTCTGGTGTTTGTTTGTTTGTTTGTTCGAGCTCAGCCTCCTTGGGTGGAGGTAAGCCCAACAGCTCTGCCACTCCTTGCGCCCCCTGAGTCAGGCTCTGAGTGAAAGTTGGGCAGGTCTCCAAAGTGAGCAGGGTCACCCCTCCCCACCCTCGGGCCTCCCCTCCTTCCCTGGGCCCTGTCTATGCTGTGTTCAAAAAGAGATTCATCCTTACTTATTCCATCTTTTCTAGATTTTTAGGCAGATATTTTTATCTGCTATCAAATTCTGTAGTTGGAATAATATCCGTAGAAATTCAGAATAATAGATTTTTTTTTTCTCATCTCCTTGGGTTTTCCAGTTTTATGCAGGAAAGTTGTTCCTAGATCAAGTGGATCTCCAGCTATCCCTCCCTCTCCCCCTTCTAGTGAGTGTGTGTGTGTGTGTGTGTGTGTGTGTGTGTGAGTACACCTGTGATATGAGGACAGGCAAGTATTTTTGATCCCTTGCAGTTAATTTGTTTCCTTTTGTTAATACTTTCTCAAGTGAAAATAAAATTTGTATGAATATTTTATTTTATTTTATTTTAAATGCAGAACATTCCCCTTCTTCAGAGACAAATTGTTTTCTACAAATGCTGGTTTTCTCTGTGCGTCCTCGTTGCCTCTGAAGTCCTTCTCTAGACCGAACAGGACGAGGACTTCTGTGCCCGTGAAGCTGTCCATGCCTGTCGGGACTCTGGGCCTACCCTGGGGCTTGTATTAGACTGGAACTTGGCTGATCATTATTATCCAAGTCCTACATTTGATCCTGTCCACGGGTGTCTTCTCACATCCTGGAACCTTGCCCAATCCTCCTTGGATGGAGCACATAATTATCTCCTAGTTTATTTTTAAAATAAAATATTTTATTTTGAGCTTTTGCTCTTCTTTTTTCTTTGAGACAATTTCTGGGAACAGAAGGCCGAGTCCCTTTGTCATTTTTCAAACAGAATTAGCAAGGACACTCTACTAATTCCTGTGATTCAAGGGTAAAGTACTATCCAAAGGGGTTGACTTTGTGAAAAGTTTTCCTAAAGCCTCAAACTCTGATATGAAAAAGATACACCTGGTTGTCCGTATGTTGTATTTTAATTTGATTATTTAGGGTAGCACCTTATTTGCGTGACAGAGAGAAATTGAAATCTGTGGGGCTAAATCAGAAATACAGTGAAGGAGAATAACAATCCCCAGGAATAGAAATCAATAGACACACACTGAGAGAGAGCGAGAGAGCAAGAGAGAGCGACGGCAGAGGGACAGGGATTTATAACAATGTGGCAATAGCCAATACATTTCTAATAACCTAGCGTAAAACATAGAGGACACTCAGAACTCTGCATTAAATTACTGAGTTGACATGTCTTCCCAAATTGATTTTGAAGAGAAAATGCTTAAGGAAATTCAATTGTCACTCTGCACTAAAGGCAAGTACTGAGACATCTTTAATGATGTCAAATTTTTGTTTTCAAATACCGTAAAGCCTTAAGGTAGAAGAAGACTGACAATAATTGCTCTAAGGCCATTTAGCAGCTGATTGGACAGTCATGAGGAAACCCAAAGTCTGGTCTGCAGTTCTTTCTAATCCATAAATATGAACCAAAAAAAAAGAAAGAAAGAAAGAAAGAAAGAGTAAAAATAACTCTCCAAAATGTTTTTCTTTTGTTTTACTTCAAACTACCTTTCAGGCAATCTATTTTAAATTTTTCAGTATATTACTATAGGTTAGACATAAGATAATACTATTATTTTCTTAAAAATAGGAATTTAAAAAAATATGTATGGCAAATGAATAACTGAAATTTTTAAAAAAATGCTATTCCACAGGTACACACCTTGCCTTGATCACTCAGAATATCCACGGAGACCTTGTTTGTGGTGTGTCTGCAATTCCTGGAAAATGCCTACCAAGGAAATAATTTTCAAAGAGTATCCATAGTTAAAAAGCAGGAGGTGATGATTACGCGCCTTCACGAGGCTGCTCACCAGGTCCAAGAGAGTCTCTCCCAGCAGGAAAGAAGGGACACTTCCCCTTGACACTGCTTACTCACGACCTCTAGGCTCCCTGGACTCTCCTGGACCTCAAAAAGTACCACTGCTCCAAGAGGAACAGCCTTTCAGACAAACGACCTGGTGCTGGACCTGCAGCACACCAACCTGAATAGGTTAGGCTTCTGCTCCAGAAAACATGACCACCAATGTACCCTAAATCTCAGCTCTTGCATTCAGCATTGTCAGTACAAATTTGAAGACCTCTAACAGAAAGATTGTCATAGATGTACTCCATTTTAAAACATCCCTGTTACGAAGTCTGACATAAGCAATGTTACAAGGGGTGAGAGAGTTAAGGATGGGATCATCAGTTACAAAATTACTGGTACTGGAGATATCTATGTGTTGCTGTTTTTAAACGAATTTTAATTATATATATTTTTTTCTTTAGCACCTTATATTCATACATGTATTATTTCAACATACAGTTAAAGTAAAATAGGCATTGAGGGAATTCTAGTATCTTCTCTCTCTCTCTCTCTCTCTCTCTCTCTCTCTCTCTCTCTCTCTCTCTATATATATATATATATATATATATATATATATATATATATATATTTGTATTTCCCTCTTCTATATCCCTGTTTTTTTTTTCTTTTTTCTGTGTTTTTAAGATGTTTATTTGATATATAAGTATTAAGTATGTTCCTGGTATATTTTCTTGGTGAGTTGATTTCTCTACTAATATGTTTTGGTCTTCTTTATTTCTGTCAATATTTGTAATTTTAGAGTCTAATTTGTGCTATGTTAATATAGCCAATCAAACCTTCTGTTGTTTTGCTTTATCATTTTAATAATCTTATAAAATACTCTGATGTAGTTAGAAATAAGGCAACTATCATGATTTCTAAATTCTTAAGATAGGATGAATGATCTAAATGCTAAGTTTAAATCCCATTAAATAAAGAATTTAGTGCAATAGAATTTAAAAAAAAAATTGAGTCAGTAACATTTCTCTGAAGTTTTGTATTATTTTGAAAATCAGAAAATATTAATGATATTTGTCATTAAAATGGTAATGATAGCAGTTAGGTGTTGGAGCTCAGACTCCAGTGTGGTGGCTCGGTGTGTTGGATAATGTAAACTCAGAGACCAGAAAGGTCTCAGTAGCAAGAGACCTGCCTCCTCCTGATTTCTGTTACTCTTTCTTCCCTAAAAACAAAGAACAAGAAACACCAGATTCTGTGGGAGTCATTCCTGACTTATACTGTTAGAGTCTGTAAACAAGTCAGGATGGCGCCTGGCAAAATGCCAGAGGGAGTGGTTTGTGAAGTAACTCCACCAAGTCATTAAGTGTGGAGATTCCTTATTGGTTGACTGATGTATCTAGTTTATTCTAATTAAGATAAGCTGTGTGGAATGTATAAATACCACTCCTGTCCTACAATAAAGGGTTCCTACTCCTGCTGTATCAACGTACACAAGTTGTTCGTCACCCCCCCCCCCCGCCCCCGGTTATTTTGCTGCAGCCGGCCTGACTGCGGCAGACTCTAACATTATACAATTATAAACCAACTTGGTAAAGATCTTTTCATAGATGAAGGTCATATTGAAGGATCATGGAGCTCAGGAGTAATAAGCACATGCAGATATTGTTGTATCTATGTGATCAGCATCACTATCATGGTGCTGGATTGAATCAATTGAACCCAGTTATGGAATCTTACACTATATACAATCTCCAGGGAATTATCCACAACCTCTTAAGTCATGTTTTTAAATTTCTCTAAGTAATAAAAAAATTGACATATTTGTTATCACTATTAGCATAGTGCCTCATAAGAAGATAATTAGTAAATGATGTTAATATTAATTAGGCTATAATCCCTTTGAAAGGAAATCAAAGAAAATTGTGACCATAGGTTACAAAGTTCTTTACTGCTGAGCTCTCCAAAATTGTGTGTGTGTGTGTGTGTGTGTGTGCATTGCACAATCATGTAGGATAATTCTGTTACATATCACTGTAGAATAATTTCATTCATGTAAAAGTATGTTGACAGATATGGGATATTAATATTGATTGCCATTTTAGGTCTTAATATCATGACTCTAAGAAATTAAGTTTCTCAAACGTATCAGTTTTAAACTGAATTCATGTGTTATGGTTTGGATGTGTCTTCTGAAAAGTCAGGAGTTAGGCAATGCAAAAATGCACTGTGGTGAAATGATTAGATTATGGGAGCTATAACCTAATCAGTGGATTACTCCAACTGATGGGTTAATAATCTGAATGGTCTAGGGGATGGCTAATATAGGCAGGTGGGTTGTAGTTGGAGAAAGTAGGTCACTGAAGTGTGACCTTGGACTATATCTTGTCCCTGGATTCTTTCTTCTTCTTCTTCTCCTCCTCCCCCCTCTCTTCCTCCTCCTTCTCCTCCTCCTCCTCCTCTTCCTCCTTCTCCTTCTTGGATGCAATCAGTTATAATGCTCTGCCTCATCTCATTCAGGTCCAGAGCAAAGGAGTTGACCCACCATGGACAGACTTTCTTAAATCATAAGCCTAAAATAATTTTTTCTTCCTGTTCGTTATTTTTGTCAGGTATTTTGGTCACAGAAATGAAAAGCTAACACACCATGAGACACAAAATCCTGCAGGCAAAACCTAAAATGACAAGACCAAAAATAATCCATTTAACATCAAAGTATCTCTCACTGTAGCTTGGTTTTTAAGTTTCTATTTCATGCAGTTTTTTATATTTTTCTCCCCCTGGTATTTCAGTTTTTCTTTGATTATGTCTTCTCCAGTGCCTATAAGTTTCTCAGCAAATGGTACAACCTATCATAATGGAAAAAACATAGACTTCTTTCAGGGATTCCATGATCTCATGAAGAACTCAGGAAGATTTGATTTGTAAGTTAACTTTGACAAGTTACTTGCTTTATATCATAATTTATTTTATGAAATTTGGTTTCCACATGCTGTGAAGAAAAGTTCTGTACTCCAGAATTGTACTTAGATTATCTGTACCTTACATAATACTGGTAACATTTCTGTCCCTTAGAGAATTCAGTGTTTATTTCATTTTCCAATGGATATGATTAATTTGCACAATTATGTGCTCACGTAACTTGTTGACAAGGTGTGTTATTACTATTCCTGGTCCTGTAGATGTCCCAAATCATTTTACCACTCTATTATAAACTCATTCCCATAAAACAAAACTCCCAACATTTATGATTGCACATTCATTTTTTTCATACCATTTTTCTCTTCCCGTTGTCAGTTTAGCTGTTAGCTCATGTCAGACCCTCATTATGCACTTGGGTTTCACACTGTGGCCTTCCTTCCCATGACCCTGATGGTCTCAATCTACACCTAAAATGAGCTTGCACTTTTTGGTGGAATATGAGATGATTTGTCCACTTCTTTTCAGCTATTTTTTTACCTATAATCTGGAATTTCTCAGAACTCTTCAGGATTACTAGTATGAACAACCCTGATGAGTCACCATTTCCTGGATGTGAAGTCCAGTTGTGCAGTTCCCACCATGAAGATGTGCTTATGGTCACCTCAGAACTGCCCAGTCATTGATGCTTGAGCGCCTATGTATAGATAAACTCCTCCTATATTAATTTTCCATTTTATTTCACACTGTGCACAGTCATTAGGTATTTTTTCTATTTATAAATTGAACCAAGACATATTGCAGATAACTCAAAGACAGATAATAAAATCACACCCACAATCTCACCATGAGAGATAACATTTTGTCATATGTTCTCGCATGTGCACATACACACACATGCATACACATTTACTAACTTAGGAAAAAGATAGAATGCAAAGTTATTAAGAAAATGAGAAAACAGCCCAGACTAGGGCTGTAATACATAGCTAATACTGTAGCTCTTGACGGTTAGCTTGCCTGTATGTTCTTCAGTTCCCTCATCCTTAAAATCAATCGAAAAGTTCCCACCATAAGAGTTTATTTTGAAGTCAATGAAAGAATTGTTTTAAAAATTTAGTAAAGTAAGTGGCAAATGCTAAGGAAATAATTAATATTAGTTACTTTGAGTATTATCATGGGATGACTATATCTAATTCTTAGTAAATTAAGAAAAGAGAAAAATATTTAGAATTCTTATATTTTCCTATTTTTAAACTGTGCTATGTAGATACAATCTTTTTTTAAACTATATGGTATTTTTTTTATTTGAACAAAATATTTTTTATTGATAGTCTTTTCTTACAAGTGCCTTGACAGATTAATTAAGGCTGAAGATACTCAAGATTCAGAGAAAATCCTTTTTCCATATAAATATCTAAATATAATTATGTGTTCATTCCATAATTTTGAACTCAGTACTAGGATTCACTAAATATTAGAGAAAACTAACAGTGTACAGTATGGCAAAATCAATACGAGCAAATGTATCAGAAAGTTCTGAAAACAAACTATGAATTTTTCATAATTCTTATAAACCCTAAAGAATGGGGGATTCATGAAATGAAGAATAAACAAAAAGAAATAAGAAAGAAAGAGGCAGGCTGAGAGGAAAAGAAAGTCTGAAAACAAGGTTATCAAAACATCTCATTTCCTAATGACAAAGTGAAACATGTGACTTCATGGAAATTTGAATCAAATAAAATATATAGAACTGGAACCTGAGACCCTGATTTTAAAAATGAAGTTCAGGCTCTTTTCCAGAATATTAGGCAGAAAGATTAAGACAAGATCCAAAGAAAGATTGAGACAAAGGGATGGATCAATAAGGTCCAGTGTTCGTGGACAGAATTCCTGAACTGAGCATAGCACAATGAAGAGGGAATATTCAAGAATAATGGAAGGACCCTTCTGTAAGCTGGGAATTACTAGATTTATCAGAACAGAAGACACAACAATGGAACAAGATCAATGAAATATTGCATTGACATACGAATTTGTGAAATTTCATAACTTCAAAGGCAAAGGAGGCTACCAAACATGTCTATTCCTTCAACAGTCCTTAGAAGTATAATTTTAATATATTTATATGAATAGTAAAGGTGTCCAAAAGATTTAGGGACTGGGAATCCTTGCCAAGTCTATACTTAAAAATGTGATATTACTAACCAAGTTATATTAGCCACCAAATAAAAAATTGAGAAGGAGGTTTGAGCATTAAGGAAAGGTTGTCACTAAATATTATCTGAGAATGCAGTCAAAGTGAAAAGAAACTTACTGGTTTGGGGGAATTCTTAAAATTTTAGAACTTTGCAATTCATGTGAATCTATCAAGTTGTGCCTGTGTAATTCTATACTGAATAATGTGGACATCACCACAGTAATATAAAATTCTGGTTAGCATATGTTTTAGAATCAATCTATCAACAAAGTGTAGCATGTACAATTAAAAAAATTTATAAAATATAAAGATTATTTTAAAAGTACTGGAAGAGAGGGAAAAAGTCTAAATTCTGTTTAATTATGTCATAAAGTAGGAATTTATGTATGATTAAATATAAAATAGGAAAATTAACATAATATGACCAACTCAATTGAGCATGTACATTAATATAGCAAATAATTGTATATGCTTGTGTGTGTGTATATATATATATACATATATATATTTATAAATCCAGAATTTTGTATAAATCTACATATTAGAAATTATATTCATAATTCTATATATAAGCACACCATTATAATATACATACTTATTAAGAACCCAAACACAAAATTATTCAAAATAGAAATTTCTTAAAAAAATATTAGTTTATAGTGAAAATGAAATATGTAATTTATATATACCTTCATATTAATGATTGTAGCCATTTATAAACCTGGTTTAATGGAAAAGTGCAATGTTTAGTATTTGCATTTAAATTATTCTTTTTAAAAAACATTAATGAAATTTCAATTGCTATTCATATATTTCTTTGATAGGTTTGGTATTTTTTTACCATAATTTCTTACTGATAAATTTTACTTATATTTCAAAGACTTTTAAGAATCTTATTTTTCCAGTAAGATTTATGGGGTTCTTGCGTTTCCGGTCAGCATAGGTGCCTAAGAACGATGCCCTTACATAGGAGCAGATGAAGAAGAATGCTCAAATCCTGTTTTTCTATTGAACTCTTCATTTTTTGAACCTTATTCAATTTTCTGCCATATCACACATCAAATGACTAGGCCCCTCTTGTGTTTTACATTATACACCTTCACGGTGAGAAACTAATTCCCCTTTATACTTACAGCTCAGTATCTTAACCGGGTGGAAATTGTCATCACTATGAGACAATGTTTTTTCATCTCTAGATCAATTGGTCTTTAGCTCCTGGACACTTCTCTCCTTTTTTTTTTTTTTATGTTGGATTCTGCTTACATGCAGCTCTTTCCTTAAGTTGTATTATTCCTAAGCTTTATCTCCCAGATCAGGTGCCCACATCCCTTAATATAGATCTCACCATTGAGACAATCTTGGCAATAACAGAACAATGTCAATAATACTCTCTAATATTTATCCACCATTTAGTATATGCCAAGTCCTGCTATCCACTACACTAACTGCATTTATTTAGTTATTTTTAATAATCTACCACTCTATAGCTCCTATTGGTACTCCCATCTGCAGATGAGAAACCTGAAGCAGAGTGATTAGATGCCATACCAAAACCACAGAGCTAAGCAAAGTCAGAGTCAGCTGCAAGCCTGCCTCTAAGACCAAACTCTTAACCATAACTCTATAAAGATTGTACTTTTGGCTGGTTGCAGTCATGCATGTTGTAATCCCAGTGGCTCAGGAGGCTGAGGCAGGAGGATCTCAAGTTCAAAGCCAGTGTCAGCAACTTCGCAACACCTTAAGCAACTCAGTGAGACCCTGTCTCTAAATAAAATACAAAATAGGGCTGGGGATGTGTAATTGAATGTTCCTGATTCAGTATCTGATACCAAAGAATTAATAAAATAAAGTGCCGCAGTCCGGCTGCAGCAGAATAAGCGGGGGGGGGGGGGACACGAATAACTTGTGTACGTTGATGCAGCAGGAATAGGAGCCGTTTATTATAGGATCTGAGCGATATTTATACATTTTACACAGCTTATCTAATTAGCATAAAATAGATACAGCAGTCAACCAATAAGGAATCTCCACACTTAATGGCTCGCTTTTGTTACTTCACAAACCACTCCCTCTGGCATTTGGCCAGGCGCCATCCAGACTTGTTTACAGACTTTAACATTTCTCTGGCAAAATAACAGGTGCCAATCTGACTTGTTTACAGACCTTAACAATAAAGTAAAGATTTTACCTTTGATGTCCAGGTCTCCCTCTCAGTTTAATATGTTAACTATGTTATTCTGGAGTTTTTGTTCCATTTTATAGTTTATATGTTTAGTAGACTCTCACAGAGCAGCATGTAGCAGGCATTCTTCTGAGAACTGCATCAACCATTTATCTTGTTCAATCATTTACTCTTCTTAACAACACTGTGATGCAGATACCGCTACTTCTATCATACAGTTGACATCATAATTTATAGTTCCCTCTTGCACACCTTGAATACATAAGGGTTCCTTGCACTATTTGTGAGATTGTGTCTCAGAGTTTGACACAAGCACTATGACCCCAGCACTCAGCCATAGCTGCATTTTTGCAAACACTAAAACTGTCAGTCTTTTTCTCACATTTCCCACATACCAGTATTTTCTTCAGAGATAACTACACTTTCTACCTGGAGCTTGCCAATTTTAAAAAATATGTTTGCATATATTTACATAACTGAGCATTTCTTTTATTATGGCTTGTTTTTGTGCTTTGTAAAAACTACTGTCACACTGCATGCAGCCATATTGCATCACAGTGATTTATGTGTTTACTGGTTCATGTGACATCTCTTTTTTTTTAATTTTTCATTTGTCCTTTTTGGTTATACAGGACAGTAGAATACATTTTGACATCATACATGCAAGGAGTCTAATTTTCCAGTTTTGTGGTTGTACATTGTGTGTAGTTACACTGGTCATGTATTCATATATGATATAGGAAAGTTATGTCCAATTTATTCTACTGTCTTTCTCATTCTCATCCTCCCTCCCTTCCCCCAACTCTGCCCTGTCCTAGTGAAGCTACACTCTGCCCCCTCACACACATACCTATTGTGAGTCAGTACCACGTATCAGAGAGAACATTCGACCTTTTGTTTTTTGGGATTGGTTTATTTCACTTAGCGTGATAGTCTACAGTTCCATCCATTTACCTGCAAATGCCATAATTTCATGCTTCTTTATGGCTGAGTAATATGCTATTGTATATGTATACTACACTTTCTTTATCCGTTCATCTGTTGAAGGGCACCTAAGTTGGTTCCATAGCTTAGCTATTGTGAATTGAGATGCTATAACTATTGATTTGACTACATCACTATAGTATGCTGATTTTAAGTCCTTTGGGTATAGACAGAGGAATAAGATAACTAGGTCAATTGGTAGTTCCATTTCAAGTTATCTGAGGAATCGCTATATTGCTTTCTAAAGTGGTTGCACCAATTTTCAGTCCCACCAGCAATGTTTGAATGTACCTTTTCCCCTACATCCTCTCCAACATTCATTGTTACTTCTATTCTTGATAATTGCCATTCTGACTGGTATGAGATGAATTTAATGCTACATAATTACAACTCTACTTATTCTTATAGACAATATACTCTTTAATCAAATTATGGGCATTGATTTTTTTTTCTAATTTCTCTTGTCTCATGAGAAATTAGAAAAATTATTTTATTTTCCTTCTTGGAGTCCATTCTTTTAGATTCTGCTCTGTAACAGTCAGGTCCTCAGGAAAGACAGACCATTGGAATATGTTTTGCTGTATGGAAAGGTATTTACTAGGAGAGTTGACTCATGGGATTATCAAGGTTGAGATATTCCATGATGTGCTATTTGCAGTGTGGGCACCTCGGATTGCCAGGGTCAGGGCTCAGTCTGAGTTCCAAGATCTCAGAACCAGACCCTGATGTGCATCACTAAATCTAAAACCAAAGACCCAAGAACATAGGAGGCATTGCTAGTACTCCCTGAACTCAAACACCAAAGACCAGGAATCCTGAAGTTTGATGCTCAAGAGCAGGAGAATGGAGGTCAGTTATCCAGATATGAAATGTCCCCTAAAATGCATTTGCTAAAGGCTTAGCCACAGTACAGCAATGTCCAGAGGTGGGGCACTCCCGAGTGATTGGATCATGAGACTTTGACCTCATGAGTGGATAATCATTGATAGTTGAATGGACCTCTCCTCGGTAGTAAAAATATAGGTGGTAAACCATGGCGGGAGGAAGTAGTGAGTGCGGTGTGAACTGGAAATGTATTTCTGTGTCCTTCTCATCCCAACCCCGGCTTGACAGTCATGAGATGAACAGTTTTTCTCTGTCTTACCTTCCACCATGGTGTTTCTGCCTTGGACTAAAACTTCTGAGATCATGAGCCAAAATAAAGTCACGTTCTCTTAAATTGTTTATATCGGGTGTTTTGGTCACAGCAATGAAAACCTCATTTATGCAGTGTCTTGGCTCCAGAAAAGAAGACCAAGAGATTTCATCCATCCCACCCTTTGGCTCTGTCCAGATGGCCAGGGGGTGAAAGGGGGGCAGACCTCCTTTACTCAGTCCACTGACTCAAGTAGTGGTCATTTAGCACAGTCAAGTTACTTTTAGGTAAAAGTAACCATCACAGACATTTGCTCATAAACTGTCCTCCTCACCCGGCTTCCTTCCTCCCTTCCTTCCTTCCTTCCTTCCTCCCTCCCTTCCTCCCTCCCTTCCTTTCTTCCTTCCTCCCTCCCTCCCTCCTTTCCTTCCTTCCTTTTCTTTCTTTCTCTCTCTCTTCCTAGTTGAAGACCTACCTTCTGCTCAGACCCCCTGTTCCTTCCACAGTCCTGTAAGGTTCCCATTAGGGACGCTTTTCTCTTAGTGCAGTCACTGTGACATCAGGGTCCTTTTTCATGCCACCCTCTGATCAGCCGCCCTCAGAGACACAATAGACATTGTTGGATCAACCCTGTCACTAGCTGGGACTCAGGCGCTCTTCCTTGTCATTTCATTCTCTAGCCTCATTATCGTGGTTCCAGAAATCTTCATAATGCCTGACGCTGCTCTAACATCCAATGTTAATGCCTTCTCTGTCTTCCTTTCTTCTTTTTTTTTCTTTGTATTTTATCATTTTCTTTACATTTTTGGGAAAAAAAGTGTTTAGTTGCTGGATTGCACCTTAAATTTCTGCCAAATTTTCTGCTATTGAATTCAGTTTTATGGATCCCTTAAAACTCTATAAATCTTCATATGAACTACTAAGTATGCAGAAGGATATATCCAAATATAAAAGGGATTAAAGAAGTGTATACCTGATTTATCTTTAGAGAGTCCACAGCTGTAACATGGGATATGCTCCTAAAAGCATTGCTTTATAATAAAACTTGACTTTAAGCTTTTAAAATAATAGAGGTCAATTTCTATGAAATTTGATTTCTCTGGCCAAACTGGATAATTATTGACTTCTTCAAATTAACATTTTCATCATGAAACAGATGATAAAACCAAAACTCTGCACTTGGCGATTTTTTTCCCTTTGTTTCATAATAGTAAACCTCTACTCTTAAAACAAGATTAAGTTATTAAAAAAACAAAGAGACATTACAAGATTGAAGCACATGATCACGCTCACTAATATTTGGCCTGACTATGAGTCCCAGTTCAGAAAACTGAGCCAGAAAGAGGCATGTGATTTTTAGTGGAATAATGATTACAAAAAGTTTTTTTTGTATGTGTGTGCATGCATTCTTGTACAACAGTCATAGAAATGCACTTTTCTTCCAGTAGTAGTTATTTGGAAATCATAAGAATGACTTTATTTTTAAAAGGATATAAATAACATATAATTATTAATACCACTCATTAACCAATATGCATTTAAGCTTTGAGAAATAAAAGGGGCTTTAAACATAAACAGCCCTGTGCTGTAGGAATGACAAAGCTCTTCAGTGTTCATGTCTGCATAAAGAATGCAGATGTCAGTAAAGAACTCCAGCAGTAACCTATGTGCATTTTGAGTTTGAAAATTATACACAAGTACAGCACTTTTCCTGGAAGTTGAGGGACCACATGAAACTGTGAAAAGCAGCTGATTTCCTGCAAATTCTGGGAGGAGTTTGCAGAGAATCCCTGGCTGGTGGCAGCAGCTTCTGCTGAGGGTCCTCTGGAAGACCCTCCTAGATTGAAACTCCAGTGTCATTCAGAAGAAATGCAAAGCTGTTCCTCTTTGTGGCCAGAGCATGCTGCATTCTCTTGTGACAATACCACCAAGTGATAATTGTCAGGCCATCAGTAGGAGTGTAAAAAATTAAAATAAGAAAAAAATAATTGAGAAAATGTCATGTGAACTCTGAGATCATTCTGACTTTTGGTCTTGAGATGACCACATCATTTCAGCTTCTAAAAAATCACAGCCACCCTCATGGCTGCAGGGGGACCTCTTCTGAAGCAGCGATGGCCACCAGCCATCTGAATTCCACAGGTTGCCATGGCGAGTTCTTGGACCTGCCTTCCCAGCCGGTCCAGATGTCCCCTTGTTTCAGCTTTCAGCAGCACCAGGGTCCTCACTAGGTTGACTCTACCAACCTCTTACAACTTTTGATTCCTCCATATCTCTTCTCCCCACCTTGTCCACTTAAATTTAATGATATATTTTAAAACTCCACTCCTCTCACACGCAACCTCAACTCCCCTGCTCCCTTGCCGCCTCCACTTTCCATTTGGCAACAGCACGAGGTTGACTGTATCTAAACATCTGTCTACTCCACCGACTCCTGTGGAGCTGGGCAAGGACTAAGCCTCAGGTGGCCTACCCTCAGTTTCAGTTGCTGACAATGAACTTACATGTGCCCTAAATGCTGTCAAGATCCCTGCTCCCTCCCCAGGTTCCCACAACATTTGCTCTCCCATTTTCCAAGATAATGCCTTAATGTTTACTATTTTGTCAAAGCATTTTAATGCCCTTTCAACCTGACTGTCAGCTGATACCCTTGTGTAAGGTGCTATGCAGCACACTCACCTACCCACCAGCCCCCGCATCCTGCCCTCTGTCTTCTTCATCTCACCACAGACGGATCATCCATACACCCAGCAGTTGGGACTCTCTCATTCTGCACAGGCTCCTATTTTCATCTCCCTACACGAAGGCAAAATGTTAGAGAGTCACACTCTTCCAATACCCTCCCTTCTTTGCTCTCTGGTAAAAGATTCCCATTGGTGTTACAACTGTGTCCCTCATTCAAATATAAAGCATGCACAAGAATCTTGAACCACCTACTCTGTTTCTCTCTTTGCTTGTCTTTGTGTGTTTCTCTAATGTCTTCTACTCACCCTGGCTTAGAACTTGCCAACAGGCTAGGCTTCCACTATTCCACCAAAACTGTGCACATCAGTGTCTCCCATGATCATCAGAATGCTAAATCCCGTGGCGAATTCTCAGCATGGACTCAACTGGTTTTCCCCTCCTTGAAGCAGGTTATTAATTTGACTCCAAGGAGATCTTGCTCTTCTGGTTTCCAAGTTGTCTTCTTTTCTGCTCATCAGACTCTTTCACGGTCTCTCTGCTATGTCCCTTCTGTCCAGACCCTAGGACAAATCCCTCCTCCTTCACTCACTTCCCTGGGGACCTTCAAACCATGGATTAAATGTCATTGTATATGCTGAGCACTTCCCAATTGTTTTCTCCCCAATTGAGTTTCTCTTCCAACCTTCAGCTTAATCTGTTCACTGACAAATGCATATCCATGTCCATGTCTACTCTCAGTCTCACCATGTCCAAGATATGTCTCAACTTACCCTGAGAAATTTGCTCTACACACAGTTCTCCCTTTTAAGTTCCTGGTACCTTCATACAAACAATTCTGTAGCATGAAGCATTCTGAGGTTTCTGGGTTTTTTGTTATGATTGTTGTTGCTCTTTGTTTGTTTTTATTTTTATTTTTTCAAAAGCACACTTACCCCCGAACTGGCACATGATGTGGAAGGGAATCCAAATGGGTCTGTCTGGAACATGCAGATGGAATGGGTTCCATCCTCAGCCTTGCCACTGCTTCAGCTGTAGCAACTCCACTCCCATCCTAAGTCGTTTTAGCAGTCAAATAGCAGCACTCTCACAATGGTCGCTCAAAAGTAGAACTCAGAGCACATCATGCTGTGCATCCAACCTTCCCATACCACCTCCTTCCCTACGGAAGAACCTTCCCCCCTTCTACCTGGAATGCTGTTCCCCAATAACTACTTTCTTTTGCTCAAAAGAGCTTTGTTTGTTGTTGCTATCTTTCTGGGGAGAGCTCTAGGACCCTTCTCTCCAATAAAACCTATGATCACTCACAATTTAGTCGCTCCCCTCAGCCTCTTCTCCAAACACACCACCCTCACCTCTCTTTGCCCAATGTCTGTTATTTAAATTCCATAGTACATTATCACTTTCCAACACTCTTCATGATTCACCCCTGATTAAACTCTTCATTGGTTTTTGCTGTGTTTCTATCTCCCCCATCTAGCATATATGATCCAATACCATGATAATTTTAATTTATTTTGTTCAATGTCACATAATTAATAGTAGACAAATATAATTTAATGAAACAAATGACACAAGAAATCTGTTAGGCATTACTATTGTAAGTACGGTGCAAAATAGTTTTGTAAAGACTGAATACAAGGCTAAATATAATTTGCTTAGTTGTGTGGCTAAAAAAAATTAAGCACTCAATAAATGTTACCAAATTATCATTATTTGTTTGTAAGCTTACACTATCTTGTGGTTTACAGTGCCAAAAAGTACTTATAAAGTGTCTTTTTAAATTCTATGGAAATTAGAAATACTTGGGGACAAAGTATGCATGGAAAACACTATTTCCAATTGAATTTTCAGCAGTATCAACTTGGAATTGATGCTTCTGTTTTATTTATCATAGTAGTAAATCAAATTTAATGTCTGTTAACTCAAAAAGTTAACACTTGTTTATGTGTTTTTACACATATGTATTAATACATGTAATATTAATAAAATTAAATTTTTTGTTCTAATTTTAGGGTGTTATTAGTAAATTAAACTAAAATTAAATATTTAATAAGTTTCATATTAGGTTCTTTACTGAATTTCTTAATACACCATGGAAAATTTCCAGACAAGAATGGCTCTTTAAATTATTACAGTGTAAACAACTGTGTCTTTATGCATGCCTCTGTTTTATATCCATGTATTTTCTTCCTTCTAAAAATTGCATTTATCAGTATCCCTAAGAGAAACATATCTGAGGTTGCATATTTCTTGTTTTCCTTTCTTTTTTTTTTTTTCTCATAAACACAGTAAACCTCACAGCAGAGCCACAGCCCTTTCCAGGCATTGCCGAACTCTGACACAGTCTCTCAGTCTGCCTCCGATTCCTTCTGCGTGTCTCTGTCTCACTGGGGGCTTAGGACAAGTGGCATTTCACAGCCCTCACACACCTGGACAGTGACCCCATCACGATATTCAGAGTACACATCATACAAACAAAGCTCTGGCCCTCACTCTCTTCCTCAAAACCTTTGTCTCTGCAGAACGGAGATGAAATTCCTTCCCCCAATAAGGAGGGCCATCAGGGAGCTGGAGCTGCTCAGGGTTTGTCTTCCCCGAACTCTTGCCTGGGTGCTGGGCCTGCATTTTCCATAAGGACACTGAGCACTGGGCTTCTTATCCTCTCCCTCTGTCTCTGAGGATTTGTGCAAGTATCTCCAGTATCTCCTGTGCCTGTGTGTGTCCAAACACGGGTGTGTGTGCGTCCTCCATCCCAGCCACTGACCCTACTGGTTCCTACTTGTCCTTAAAACCCACAGAAGCTTCAGTCCCAGGAACGGTGGCTGTTTGCTCAGTCGAGTCTGATCTGTGTTCCTGGGGTCCGTTTCAGGCTGTCTGTTTGCTCAGTCGAGTCTGATCCGTGTTCCCGGGGCCCATTTCAGGCTGTCAACTGCCCCGTGTTCCAGGCTGACTTCTCCTCCCCTGTTACTTGTTTACCTCCTTGGGGCAGGAGCCTTGTCCTCTGCCCTCCATCTAGAGGGCACTTGGCACAGGGCATGTGCTCCATGAAGGTTTCATGACCACACAGCAACATAAAAACGGAGCATGCTCTCAGCCTCCAGGTAGATGCACATGTTAGGAGACAAGTGGGACAGACAGGGACCTCAGGCCACATCGAGTTCTGGTCAACCCCAGGTGGAATCTCAGGGCTGGGTGATTCTGGTCCTGCTTCTTACTGTAAATTCTTTGAGTATAATTTTAAATATATGTCTTCCCTGTGCTGTTTTGTATTTCACAATTTTATTCATAGACATTAATACAAATTTTACAGCCAATCATTTTTGCCAAAGATTCTCACTGTGTTTTGATTTTTACCTTCCTGGTAAACACAGCCTTGGGGGGGATCCAACATGGCGGCGGGCAGAGAGGCTGCGCTTTTAATCCATGCCCAGTGATGGGATCATAAAGTCGCAAGGATAACTCTTGGATTCTACCAACGGAGATTCTCCTAGCAAAATTTCACTGAAGAGAGACCGCCCGGGAGCTACTAGGATTTTTTTGAAGCGTCTGTGTGACCCGGACGAGCGGGACCCTGCCAGAGACGCGGAATTCCAAATCCAACAGCCACAATCCGCGCACCGCAGGCACAGCTGCAGATACGTCCACCCGCCCGCAGCCAAAATGACTGGGTCCTGCTAGACGCCCGAGACACAGCTTGGCAGGAAGAAGTCTTTAGCCAAGCCTCCACAAGCCAGGAGCTGAGGCGAACCGGGCCGGACCAGTCCCACCCCTCCCCTCGGACACTCCGGCAAGGAGCCTGGGGCCCGCCATAGCAGAGAGGTGATGTCATCGGAATTCGGCCGGCGGAATTCCTTCCCAGCAGAATCCACTTTAGCAGGTGCGTGACTCCCCATACTGATACAGGCAGCCAGGAAACTTCATTGACTTCTCAGGGGTCGTGTCCGTAGGGAAGCAGAGGGGATCCCAGACCCCCAGCCCACATATCACCAGCGGCAAATCCCGAGGTCTTAGCCACCAGTTTACCACAGCACTGGGGCTTAAAAGGAACACGGGGTGGGGCTGCAAGTGTAACTAGACCTTGGGGGAGTCACTTGTGGGGAACAGGACCTGGCTGGTAGACTGTCAGGAGGAAGGGGGTTAAGAGCTGGAGAAGTGAAACGGCTCTGGACTGACAAGTCTGAGAGACCCCCCAGGAGACGCCCTACAGAGATAGCTCTCGGCAGGTAGAGAGCAGACGCTCCGCTTGGAGGGCACAGCACCGCCTACTGGAAGAGAGGAAGGTGGATCTCTAAGACTTTAATTTTTTGTTGTTGTTGTTGTTTTTTTTGTTTTGTTGCTGTTGTCAATATTTTATTCTCTCCTTCTTCTCTCCCTGTTCCTTTCTCCCCTTTTCCTTCTCTCTTTCTATCCCATTTCAAGTTTTATTGTTCTTTTCATTCCCCTCTAATCTATCTCTCCCTCTATCCCTTTTTCTTTTTTTAACAGCACCCTCATTCCCCTAACCCCCAACTCTCATCCCAAGCATTACATCTTCCATTGCGTGTAATTGTCTAAATGCAAATAGGTGAATGTCTCGAGGCTGTCTATAAGACTCGTAAATACCTAGCTACTACCAACACCCTGATCCAATTGCCTGGTAGTATCCACCTTCAGTGGAGCAATCTTCTAAAGTAGCCAAGACATACTAACCATCATACCACCAGAGCACCCAACCTAAACATATAGTCCTAAGAACAAACAGCAAAACATTATATGCATACAGAACCTAGAAGCCTTATATGAATTGAATGAATCAGCTTTAAAGTACAACAAAGCCCAACATTTCTAGGCATAATCTCCCACCACAAAAGAGAGACAACAGAGATATACAAAGCCAAAACAAATGTATACGAGAAAGCAGTTACTAAGCAGTCAAACAGAGCTGGAAAGCAACGTAAACAATATGAAAAAACAAGGGAAAAAAGGGTTACAAACAATAGAGGACAACCTAAATATACAAGAGGACCTAGAAGAATCAGAAACATGGACAGGGAAAGAAATCAAGGCATACCTAATTCAGATGGAACGGAATATTAGAGAAGACATGAGACAGCAAATCCAAGCATTGAAAGTATATTTTGAAGAGGAACTAACCACACAAATTCAATCCGGAAAGAATGAGCTTTATCGGGAGATAGAGGTGTTAAAAAAAATCAAGCTGCAATCATAGAAATGCAAGAAACCATAAATCAGATTAAAAGCGCTAATGAGAATATTACAAACAGACTAGATCAAGTAGAAGTCAGAACATCAGATAATGAAGACAAAGTTTATCAAATTGAAAAGAATATAGTCAACACAGAAAAGATGCTGAAATCTCACGAGCAATCTATCCAAGAGATATGAGACCTCATCAAAAGACCAAATCTGAGAGTCATTGGGATAGAAGAAGGCACAGAGAATCAGTACAAAGGAATGGATAGCATACTAAGAGAGATAATACTAGAAAACTTCCCAGAGATGAAAGATAGAATGGATTGCCAAATCCTGGAAGCTTACAGGACTCCAAATATCCAAAATCATAATAGACCAACTCCAAGACACATAATTATGAAGATAGCTAACATACAGAACAAGGAGAGAATACTAAAAGCTACGAGAGAAAGGAGGCAGATTACATTTAGGGGTAAACCAATTAGGTTAATGACTGATTTTTCATCACAGACTTTGAAAGCGAGAAGATCCTGGAACAACGTATTTCAAACACTGAAAAATAATGGATTCCAACCAAGAATACTGTATCCAGCAAAACTAAGCTTCAGATTTGACAATGAAATTAAAATATTTGACGATAAACAAAAGCTAAAAGAATTCGCAGCTAGAAAACCAGCACTGCAAAGTATGTTGAGCAAAATATTACAAGAAGAGGAATTGAAAAATAGCGCCCAAAACTAACAGTGGGAGGTATCTCAGTAAAGGGGGAGAAAAATAACCAAAGAGGGAAAACTAACCAATCTAAAATAAATAAATAAATAAACATGACTGGAAGTACAAACCATATTTCAATTGTAACCTTAAATGTTAATGGCTTAAATTCACCAATCAAGAGACATAGGCTAGTAACCTGGATTAAAAAAACAAATCCAACAATATGCTGCCTTCAGGAGACTCACATGATAGGAAAAGACATACACAGACTGAAGGTGAAAGGTTGGGAAAATCATACCACTCACATGGCCCTCGGAAGCAAGCAGGAGTGGCCATTCTCATATCGAATAAAGTAAACTTCAAACCTAAGGTAATCAAAAGGGATAAAGAAGGACACTATATACTGTTAAAAGGAACCATCCACCATCAAGACATAACAATTATCAATTTGTATGCACCAAACAATGGTGCTGCAACGTTCATAAAACAAACTCTCCTCAAGTTCAAGAGTCAAATAGACCACAACACAATTATTATGGGGGACTTCAACACACCACTCTCGCCATTGGATAGATCCTCTAGACAAAAGCTGAACAAATAAACTATAAAACTCAATAACACAATCAATAACCTAGACTTAACCGACATATATAGAATTTATCAACCGTCATCAAGTGGATACACATTCTTCTCAGCAGCACATGGATCCTACTCAAAGACAGACCATATATTATGCCATAGGGCGACTCTCAGTAAATATAAATGTGTGGAGATAATACCATGCACCATATCTGACCATAATGGAATGAAACTGGAAATCAATGATAAAAGAAGGAAGGAAAAATCCTGCATCACCTGGAAAATGAACAATATGTTACTGAATGATCAATGGGTTACAGAAGATATAAAGGAGGAAATCAAAAAATTCCTAGAGATAAACAACAATACAGACACAACATACCGGAATCTATGGGACACAATGAAAGCAGTTTTAAGAGGAAATTCATTTCCTGGAGTTCATTCCTCAAAAAAAGAAAAAACCAACAAATAAATGAACTCACACTACATCTTAAAACCTTAGAAAAAGAAGAACAAAACAACAGCAAATATAGCAGAAGACAAGAAATAATTAAAATCAGAGCGGAAATCAACGAAATTGAAACAAAAAAAAACCATTGAAAAAATTGATAAAACTAAAAGTTGGTTCTTTGAAAAAATAAATAAGATCGACAGACCCTTAGCCATGCTAACGAAGAGAAGAAGAGAGAGAACTCAAATTACCAACATATGGGATGAAAAAGGCAATATCACAACAGACACTACAGAAATACAGAAGATAATTAAAAAGTATTTTGAAACCCTATATTCCAATAAAATAGAAGATAGTGAAGATATCGATAAATTTCTTAAGTCATATGATCTGCCCAGATTGAGTCAGGAAGACACTCACAATTTAAACAGACCAATAACAAAAGAAGAAATTGAAGAGGCCATCAAAAGACTACCAACTAAGAAAAGCCTGGGACCGGATGGGTATACAGCAGAGTTCTACAAAACCTTCAAAGAAGAATCAATACCAATACTTTTCAAGCTATTTCAAGAAATAGAAAAAGAAGGAGCTCTTCCAAATTCATTCTATGAGGCCAACATAACCCTGATCCCAAAACCAGACAAAGACACTTCAAAGAAAGAAAACTATAGACCAATATCTCTAATGAACTTAGATGCAAAAATTCTCAATAAAATCCTGGCGAATCGAATGCAAAAGCACATCAAAAAAATTGTACACCATGATCAGGTAGGATTCATCCCTGGGATGCAAGGCTGGTTCAATATACGAAAATCAATAAATGTTATTCACCACATCAATAGGCTTAAGGATAAGAACCATATGATCATCTCAATAGATGCAGAAAAAGCATTTGATAAAGTACAGCATCTCTTTATGTTCAAAACACTAGAAAAACTAGGGATAACAGGAACTTACCTCAACATTGTAAAAGCTATATATGCTAAGCCTCAGGCTAACATCATTCTAAATGGAGAAAAACTGAAGGCATTCCCTCTAAAATCTGGAACTAGACAGGGACGCCCTCTCTCACCACTTCTATTCAATTTAGTTCTTGAAATACTAGCCAGAGCAATCAGACAGACAAAAGAAATTAAAGGCATAAAAATAGGAAAAGAAGAACTTAAATTATCGCTATTTGCGGATGACATGATAATATACTTAACAGACCCAAAAGGGTCTACAAAGAAACTGCTAGAGTTAATAAATGAATTCAGCAAAGTGGCAGGATATAAAATCAACACGCATAAATCAAAGGCATTCCTGTTTATCAGCAACAAAACTTCTGAAATGGAAATGAGGAAAACCATTCCATTCACAATATCCTCAAAAAAAAATAAAATACTTGGGAATCAACCTAACAAAAGAGGTGAAAGATTTATACAATGAAAACTATAGAACCCTAAAGAGAGAGATAGAAGATCTTAGAAGATGGAAAAATGTACCCTGTTCATGGATAGGCAGAACTAACATTATCAAAATGGTGATATTACCCAAAGTTCTCTACAGGTTTAATGCGATGCCAATCAAAATCCCAACGGCATTTCTTGTAGAAATAGATAAAGCAATCATGAAATTCATATGGAATAACAAAAGACCCAGAATAGCAAAAACAATTCTAAGCAGGAAGGGTGAATCAGGAGGTATAGTGATACCAGAGTTCAAACTGTACTACGGAGCAATAGTAACAAAAACAGCATGGTACTGGTACCAAAACAGGCAGGTGGATCAATGGTACAGAATAGAGGACACAGAAACCAATCCACAAAATTACAACTTTCTTATATTTGATAAAGGGGCTAAAAACATGCAATGGAGGAAGGATAGCATCTTCAACAAATGGTGCTGGGAAAATTGGAAATCCATATGCAACAAAATGAAACTGAATCCCTTTCTCTCACCATGCACAAAAGTTAACTCAAAATGGATCAAGGAGCTTGATATCAAATCAGAGACCCTGCACCTGATAAAAGAAAAAGTTGGCTCCAATCTACATATTGTGGGGTCAGGCTCCAAATTCCTTAATAGGACGCCTATAGCCCAAGAGTTAATAACAAGAATAAACAAATGGGACTTACTTAAACTAAAAAGTTTTTTCTCAGCAAGAGAAACAATAAAAGAAATAAATAGGGAGCCTACATCCTGGGAACAAATCTTTACTCCCCACACTTCAGATAGAGCCCTAATTTCCAGAATATACAAAGAACTCAAAAAATTAAACAATAAGATAACAAATAACCCAATCAACAAATGGGCCAAGGACCTGAACAGACGCTTCTCAGAAGAGGACATACAAGCAATTAATAAGTACATGAAAAAATGCTCACCATCTCTAGTAGTCAGAGAAATGCAAATCAAAACCACCCTAAGATACCATCTCACTCCAGTAAGACTGGCAGCCATTAGGAAGTCAAACAACAATAAGTACTGGCGAGGTTGTGGGGAAAAGGGTATACTTGTACATTGCTGGTGGGACTGCAAATTGGTGCGGCCAGTATGGAAAGCAGTATGGAGATTCCTGGGAAAGCTAGGAATGCAACCACCATTTGACCCAGCTATCGCCCTCCTCGGACTATTCCCTGAGGACCTTAAAAGAGCATACTATAGGGACACTGCCACATCAATGATCATAGCAGCACAATTCACAATAGCTAGACTGTGTAACCAACCTAGATGCCCTTCAATAGATGAATGGATAAAAAAAATGTGGCATCTATACACAATGGAGTATTATGCAGCACTAAAAAATGACAAAATCATGGAATTTGCAGGGAAATGGATGGCATTAGAGCAGATTATGCTAAGTGAAGCTAGCCAATCCTTAAAAAACAAATGCCAAATGTCTTCTTTGATTTAAGGAGAGCAACTAAGAACTGAACAGGGGGAAAGAGCATGAGGAAAAGATTAACATTAAACTGAGACGAATGAAGGGAGGGAAAGGGAGAGGGAAGGGAAATTGCATGGAAATGGAAGGAAAACCACATAGTTATATGAAATCACATATATGCGGTTGTGAGGGGAAAGGGAGAGGATGGAGAGAACGGAACAACAACAGATGAGGTAGAGAGGGAAGATAGGAGGGGAGAGGAGGGGGGATAGTAGGGGATAGGAAAGACAGCAGAATACAACAGTCATTAATATGGCATTATGTAAACATTGTGAATGTATAACTGATGTGATTCTGCAATTTGTATTTGGGATAAAAATGGAAAAGCATAACTCGCATGAATCAAATGTATGAAAGATGAAAAAAAATTAAAATAATAATAATAAAAAAAAAACACAGCCTTGACTTGAGCAGAGACTCTTCTCCTCCTCCATTGGCTTAATTGACACTGAAGCCTCTCCTCAGAAGATAGCCTTTGTCGTTGTCCCTTTGAGGGTTGAAGGCATTATCCCTTCAAGGTTCCTCTACACAGATTTTTTAAATTTGCCTTTTATCCTTCAAAACCTCTTCATTGGCATCTATTTTTCTTCACTATTTTATTCTTTAAAGCATAATTAATTGCTACTGGCATCTCCAAAGTTCCAAGACCTCTTCAACCTTATTGAATAATCCCTTGCCCTCCTCCAACTGAATTGCTGCCAGCACATGAAAAACACTCAGTAGAAAACAAACATCAGTTGGAATTGACTCTTCTTCAGTAACTGTCCTCTACTTCCCCTCTTAACTGTGTTGCCAACCTGAGGTTTCATCACTTTTGACAACTATCTTAAGAACACTTCAAATTTCCGATTTTCCCCTGTACAGAGAGATCAAATGCAGAAACACTGGCAGATATCCACATTCTCTGCTGTGCACAAGGAGCAGGAGCAATGATAAATTAGCAAGGCAAACAAACAAACAAACTAATGCTCCCAAGCCCCCGCTTGGGTGTTTTGAACCTGCCAAATTATATAGGATCCATCAAAGTCAGGAAATGGCCTCCTTGCTGGCTTGTTACCGTTCCCAGTCTGCACAGCAGCTACTCAGTCTGCTTTGCGTTCAGCTCCCTTTCTTTATGTTACTCATTACCCTTCCCAGCCCAGCTCCAGATTTCAAAGAAAATAAAACCTGACTGAGAGAACACTTGAACTTCTGCAGTCTCCCCCGTAAGGCGGGCGGAGGGCCTGCACCACAGCCTCCAGCAAGAGAAGAGACATTTCTCTCAGAAGTCTCAAATTACCTTCCTAAATCAAGAGGCGAATCCCGTGCGTGGTCCAGTATTCCAGCGCAGGCCTTATCTTCCATAAAATTAAATGAGCTAGAAGCACAGATTTAGGGTTGATTTGGAAGACTGATCATTTCCTGTGAAACACATTTTACTCTCTCCACGCCTGGGTCAGCAGCTCCTTATGCAGATATGGAGAGAAAATAACACGTTAAATTCTTTGCACCTCAGCACATTCAGACCATATCCTGTGTGCTCAGGTTCACTGTCATATGTGGGACACCTGCAAATGCAGGGTCCTTACTGTCTTCAAAGTCTCAGTGTTGTTTTAAGCAAGGGTGCCGACTCCCTGCATTGTTATTTTGTACTCAGTCCTGCAAATAATGCAGCTTGTTCAATGAGTATTTTAATTTGAATTCCCTCAAAGAATAGAGCCTGACACGAGTCTTCACATGCAACAATTTATAGGAAATAGACATTGAGGTGGTGAGAAGGATGAGATGATTATCCCTGTTGCAACCCAAAATGGAACTCTCTGTGATGCCTCTGAGGAGTCCTGTGGAATGGACCTCCAGATTGTCTTTCAGAAGTGCAGGAAGCAGGGCTGTCCTAAACCCCGCCACCCACCAGTGGCTCAGAGCCACTGGAGCTAGAGGGCAGACACATTGTTTTATCTTACTCTTGTCTTCTTTAATAAGAATTGTGCTTAATACCTGTTTGCTTCCACTATTTATTGAATTAATTACCCAATAATTTCATAGCTGTCACTTCCATTGCAAGATTCCGAAGACTCCAGTTTGGGCAGCATTAGTGAAAGCAAAAGGGTGAAAATGCACAAAATCAGTCATTTATCATCAATAAGGTGTCATCTTCCTCCTGATACAAAGAGGTAGTCACTGATGAAATAGTGTCCCCTGTTTAAAAAAAAATAATCCCTACTCTGATGTGACCATTAATTTACAGAAAAACATAAAAAAAAAAAAACATCAAGAAATAGAACCAGGATCATTTAGACCACAGAAAAGTCTACAGGATGAATCACTCAGCATCCCAAATGCATTGCCAAGGGAAAACCACGACGAGGAGACTAAAGAGTTTACAGCTTTGGAGAGACTTGAGTCACATCAACAACATAAAGCATGGCTTTTTGGAATCCTGGTTCAAACCAGCTGTGAACAAAATCAATTGGGGGCAAGTTGGAAAATTTGAACACTGACTAGATATTTGAGAATCCTGAGGAATTTTATTATAGAATAGTCGTAATATAATGACAATTTTGTTAAAAACGTCATTCTTCGGAGATAATTGAAAGAGATTTAAATCAAATAAAATCACATTGGAATTAATTTTTAAATGACATGCCTGGGTTCTGAGGCAGTGGGATGGGGACATGCTTGAAATGAGATCAGAGAGGAGCTTTGAGTGTTTGATGCATGGTAATCTGCTATGATTATATGGTGCTCTTTGTTTTTAGTTAAAATTGAGGCATTCCTTATTAACAAAGTTTTAAAACACAATTTCTCATTATGTAGAAATCAAATATGTTCCATGAATCTTTGAATGCAGAGGGCCCAGTAACCTATTAAAAATGAACTGGGCTTCTGTGATTTCTATGCACACAGGAATGACATTTTTACACCGTAATTCATTTTGGGATAAATATAGAGAAACTCTAACAGATTATTTTCATCATAAAAACAAGTAAAAAAAAATCCACTGATATGGCCACAGATTCTTTTCTCTAGCCCTTTACTCCAACCAAACAAAGCAAATACACTGCTGCTATCTCTACAGAAGCTAGGTTTTTTTTTTTTTTTTTTTTTTTTTTTTTTTTTTTTTGGCAGCTATTATCTTTGGAACTGTTTAGGGCTACATTTTGGCATCCAATTATGCTTAGGTACACTTCCTACTCAAAAGAGAGAAGGATTTTGGTGTTTTGTGTGAATTTAGCTCTAGGTATCAAAACAACAGTGAAAAGTAATACAAAAAATATTTCTGTAAGAAACTTTTGCACAGTACTTGTGTTTACTTCCATTATAATATAAGTAGCAAACATTTCTTGAGATACTTGCCACATTCTAAAATGGCTTTGTTTCTAAAATTAACTCCATTTTATCCAGCATCAAATAAAGGTTTAGCTTGTCTCTATCAGATTGATATCAGATTACCAAGTTTGTATTTGTTCAAAAGCAATTTAACCTCATTCCCCTTTAGAAAAAGGACTTACTACGTAAAACTTAAAAAAAAAAAAAGAAGCAGAAGAAAAAATATTATTATGCTTCTTAATAATTATGAATCAATATTAGAGATGATTCTCCCCATGCCTTTAGAAACGGTAGCTAAATTAAACCAAAACAGCAGGGCATTAGATCACAGAATCAAAATTCCTTTGGGATTCTACTTAATGCAAATTCCACTTTTGGAGTTGAAAGGAAATTAGAGAAGTTTAGAGTGGATAAAATGTTTCAATTCAGGCATTTAAAAGAAACTGGATAAACTATTGAACATCTGTTCAATGTAATCACATTGGGGAATACAACATCTTGAAATGAAACTCCAAGAAAATAAAACAGCAACTTCCCCAAAGCCTCATACCTAGTGCAAGTTTTACTGTTTGTGAATGACTTCTGTTGGTAAGTAATTTTTCAAAAACTTTTGAAAACAAAACCAAATCTATACCATATTAAAATTATAGATAACATACAGATGTAGAAACAAACAGATAGCTAATCTGAACCTGTGTAGCGCCTTCTGGAACTTTCTTCCTGGATGAGGTGACTCTGCAAGCATTTTATCTCCATCTGTCTCAGTTATCCTTGATAGATGATAGAATAATGGTGTGGTCACTTGGTGGTCTGAAACACACAGTGCACCATTTATTTGACCAAATCTTAATCTGGCTCATGTAAGAAAAAAAAAAAAAACTCAGTTTACAGGTGTGCTCTTGACTGTAGCTATTCCTGGTCACCTGATCCTGGGATCACTTGGCAACTGAGGGAATAATGACAGAGAGATAGCATCAGCCAGCCATTGACAGCTGCCGGCCTTTGAAGCTCCTCTCAGTTTAGATGTAAATCATACACAATGAAGGCACAGAACATTAAAGGCAGAAATTCTGTAAAACCAGTTGAGCTGATTAGTACCAAATTACTGATGTTCCATCTGCTAGGGTGGTAATAATTTTTTTTAACTGCCTGATTGAAAAGCTTCATTTCACAAAGAATCCATGTTCAGTGGTCCTGTGGGATGTACTTTATGGTTTCACAAAGGAAAGACATGGTTAAAAATATGCAATCAGTTTATGAGAGTTTAATGTTGCTATTAAGAAAACTAGCAATTCATATATGAAGACATTAGGAAAATATGCTTCCAATAGTATGCAAATATATCTTTTGCAGTCAGCATGCTGAATGGAAAGTTAGGATTTGAACCTGCAAATTTTCCTTTGTGTATATAAAGGAATGAATAGATAGATGAGGACTTACATTGCAATCATAATATTCTATTCAAGTGCAAAAATTATGGCTAATATCCAAACACGAGCAGGAGAGAAGGAACCAAGCACCTTTGCATTACACCTGCTGAACTATGTCATTATTAAAAGATTAATTTCATCTTAGCATAATACAAATCAATATATGATTAATTTATATTATTGTATAATTATTTCATGTTGTCCAGGATTTTTGTTTCATTCTGTTTGATCTTCCTTTGTAGACTTGCCCATAAACAGATAATGAGGACTTGGTATCTTCTTGTTATTTTAGCAGTGATCCTACTCTGTAAATGAATCCCACTTGTGAGGGAACAATCTGGGAATGGGATGTCTATCATTGTAAATCAATAAGTTGGCAATCTGGTTCTATACATTACTTACAGATTCTGTGCAGAAGCAGTGACTCTACAATCAGGATTTTGACAAATCAGGTAGCTAGCCTGCTATTACTTGGAAGGTATCAGAAACTATAAATTAGGCAATTTTTCAAAGAGTTTATAAGTAGACAAAAACTTGTTTTAGTAACTATGTATGTCTTACTGCATGACTCCATAACACGATGAACTGTTTACTGCAACAAAATTTGGTTGCACACATACACTCTTCAGGATGGGCCTTGACTCTGCTCAGTGTTGCCTTCAGGCTACGACCCCATCTGGAGAAGCAACTCCCATCTGCAGCGGCGGGGTGTTCATCACAGAAGGAAGAGAGACTTGTTGGAAAACGTCGCAGTCTCAATGCAGTAGATGGTGTGTATTACTTCTCACATACGACTGATCTGAGCCTCATGGCCAAGATAATAGCAGTGTGAGCATGGTACATAATTATTTTACAGAAAATTAATAACTGCCTTGGTGGTATCTGGGCATGCTCTTCCTAAACTGAATACAAATAACCTACAAATATGGCCATTAGGCAAGCATGTTTGGAAGAGACAAGACCAAAGAGGACCACAGTCTCAACAATGTCTGAGCCTTCCTCAACTTTCATCTAATATGGATGGTTGTGGCTTTTTTTTTTTTTTTTAAACCAATGTCAATCGTTTCCCTCTTTTAGTGTCCCTTCCTTGTGGATGAAATATGTAAGATACACAATTGCTGAGTTTTTTTTTTTTTTTTTTTTTTTTCTGCTTCCAGAAAGAATGCCACTGGGAACCAGCCCCAGCTTCTGAACTCCTCCCAAGAATCTCTCAGTAGAAGCCTGTGTCCTCCCAGCTCCCAACTCTGTGATAACCACACTTTCTCTGGGACATGCTTTCATTTCCTGAAGCAAGCTAAGCTAGCCTAACTTTTGGAGCAAGGTAGGTCCTGCACAGAGGTGCTTGAACAGTGATTCTGCGTCCCTCATAAGGACAGGGCACATTGCAACAATAATAAGAGCTACCGCATGTATGGTTAGCTGACTGAAAATTACGTTTCCAGCGTAGCATCATATCAGTGATAGTGACATAAGCTCCTAGCGATCTGTGCAACTTATTTATTATAATGCATGACCAATCAAAACTGCTTTGAAAAAATATTGACCTGACTTTAAGTCTGTCTTTACATTTACGACATTTTTCTTGGTTATTTCTTCATCATGTGTTTTTTAATAGTCCCAATTAGTGATTTCAGTAGATTCATTTTTTTTCTCAAAACTATTTAAAATATAGAAGATAAAAAGTAAATATACATCTTCTGGATTCTCTAATGGTAAACATAAATGATTTAAAAGGAACATAAAAATTATTTGCTAAAAATGAATGTGATCTGAACTTCTTTGACTCCTCAAAATTCATTTGCTGAATCCTTATCCCCAGCATAATAGTACAAAAAGGTGGTGACCTTGAACAAAGCCCTCATGAATGTGACAGTGTCCTTATAACGGGGGCGTTAGGGAGGTCTTACAATCAATCAGTCCCTTGAAAGATTCATACTTAATGGACCACGAGGCGATGGTGGAAACTTGAGGAGACAGGCCAACTGGGGGAAGTAGTTCACTGGGGGCAAGAATTTGAAGGGCACATTTTGCTGCTGGCCCTTCCCCCACCCTACCACTTGCACTCAGGCCCAAAGTGATGGGGCTAAGCAACCAGGGACTGAAACTTCTGAAACCCTGAGCTAAGAGAAATCTTGGCTTCTGTAGTTGATTCTACCAGGGATTTTATCACAGCCATGGGAAGTTGACCAGGACATGACCTTCTGCCATTCAAGGACCCAGCTAGATGATACCAGCCCTTTAGCAGAGAGATCCTTCAACAGACACTGAATCTGCTGGCACCTTGATCAGACTTCCCAATCTCCAGAACTGTAAGCAAAGCCTTTCTATTGTTTATCAAGTTTCCAGACTAAAGCATACAGTTATAGCAGCACCATGGGTTAAGACAGAGCGTTACGGTATTTTAAACCAATTCTTTAGAAGTCAGACTTTCTACTTCTGAAGTTGAATTTTTCTACAAGAGCCAGGCCTGAATGAGGAATCGTTCAACAGTTTCTTCCATAAAGGAAGACACAAGGACAGAAAATTTAATTGTTAGAGTATAGTAGATTAAAATAAAAAATAATAATTTATTTTCATCTTTGTTCATGGTATTCATTCTTCTTTTAGAACAAAGAACAGTCAAGTCTTTGTACGTCTTTGCCTAGAAGACTTTAATACTTCAGTTAAATATAAACTATTACCAAGGCAAAAGGGTGGGTGGGAGGAAATGGGAATTGATTTGAGGCAAGATAGAGCATTACACATTTAGGAAATTGCCGAGTGTTTAAAATAGCTTAAGCAGAGAGTGCTGGTAAATAAGGACCAGGAAGAGCTCACAAGACAGACTGGAGCTCTTACCTTGGCTCCAGTGGGCACCTTAAGGATCTTCCTTTCAAACCAAAGGGAGGCACTGACGAGTTTTCAGTATAATAGAAACACATTTCCCCGTGCAATATGGAGCGTATTTTGGCAGATATTAAGCTGAAATAAAAAAAATGAAAGGGTATTGCAGTAGTAATCCCTATAAAAACAGAGAAATAACCCCCAAATTTTAAAACGATGGAAGGCTTGAAAGAAGGAGTGTAGATGGATAGAATTTTCGAGATTTGGTGAGGAATTGGATCATGCAGTGGAGGTCAAAGAAGAGTGAAAAGCTCAACAAGTTCATGAGTGACAGTGACCGGGGCATGTGAAGGTCACTGGGCAGGAAGTCTAGGCCCTTGGAGGAAAGAAGTGAGCATCCACGTTGGTGCTGAAGAGTGTGTTAGCACCTGAGTGGATGCGCGTACAGATTCGCTTCTTAAGAATGCCTGCATGGAGAAATGTTGGTTCTTCACTCACGCTCATTTACATTGTACCGGAATTGGGAATAGATATAATTGCAGTGGTATTAAGGGTAGCTAAAGTGGAAATACAAAGGACATCAGTGTTAAATTTGGAGGCTTACATGGAGACACCTACAAGAGAACCCAAGGGGGATCAACACGAGAAGCAAATGAAAGCCGCTTTGGAAGCCCTCAGAGTTTTACAATAAGATAGTATCACTCACGGCCGATTTGTCTAACAGACTGAAATAACTAAGGGTGGACTAGAAAGACCCTGTTATTCCAGAAGGCATAGCTTCAGGATAACATAGATAACCAAGACCCCAAGTGCTATAAATGAGAAGTGTAACTGATGTCTATTTGAGAAACTTGATTCAATGTCCTAGTGACGCCCAGAGAGATACTAGCAAGATCATCTCGAATGGCTTCAGGGACAACTGCGAGCTGTGGCTTGAAGGTCATGAGGATGCTGAATTTCAGCCCTGACCTCAGTGTAAATAAGTTTCATTCTCTCCAGTGTAATTTCTCTAATTTTAGCAAAACTGACTGCCAGAGGCTGTGAAACAAGTAAAAGCTTGAAAACTGTTTTTCTTTGTTGTTGTTGCTCTCCTGAATGTCACACATCTGTGCTAAGCCACAGCATGAGCAAAAGCAGAGGAAGCCTGAGCCCCAATGCAAGCCGAGCAAAGCAAGGCTCCACCCTTGCAGCACGTCTTCCTGTTCAGCGCAATTGAAAGCGTCAAGTGTCTGACCTGTGGGCACCCTGAGGGGACTGTGCTGGTCAGAGCTCATGCATTGTGGGCTACTCAGTTGCTTAGTGTCATAGGAAGGAGCAGCTGAAGGTCACGGGTGGGGTACTGCCTTTGTCATTCTCCAAAACTGCATGCTTTTCACTATTGGAAAATAACAACCCTGAAATAAGGAGGGAGTATCATCCAGAAAAATAAAGGGGTGCTGGAGAAATTAAAATGAAGATGCGTACCTCCTTTAAAGAAGTAAGTGAGCTGTGAAGGTGAGAGAGTAAGTGTAAATGAGAAGTCATGGTGTAAGAGAGGAGCAGCATCTAAGGTCAGAGCTGTGGGATGTTGTGAAGTTACACTTTGTTTTTCTTTTTATTATTTTAAAGAAGGTTTTTTTTTAATTTTTACATTTTGCATAAAATTTGATAAACTGGAGTAAGTAAAGCAGGAATCATAAAAATACCAGAATTAGGGAATGCAGCTAAGAGTGTAAGATGGTAGAAAGGCCAAGGCTAATGTGGTCCAGAATGGAAAAGAAGCTGCCCAGAGCAGGGCATAGAGGTCTACTAACACAGGAAGGAAGGAAGAAAAGCTGGGCTGGAAAAAGAAATGTTTTCGTGATGGATATTTGAGATATTCAGCTGCTTCTTTGATAACTTCCTGTTCTTTTCTGGTATGAATAGTGCCCATGCTGAAAGCTATTGATGCAGAGATGAATATACCAAGACATTGGTCTGCAACACTCTTGCACAAATTGAAAGCCTACAGCAAAACAAGCTAGGACTTGCAGTAAAGTGGTGCACAGAATCCAGACAGAGCCTTCATCTACCAGGGTGATGTGACATTGGGAAGCCCATGAGGACCTCCTGTCATTCTCACATGTTAAAGCTTCTGTAATCTCAGCATCAAGAAAAACGGCAGGAAGATCCTTTCTCACCGCTTGTCCCCAAACTGAGTCATTGCGTATTCCTGTCACACAAATTAAAAACCAGAAATAAGGCAGAGAGCTCAGAGAGCTAGAGGAACAGCAGCCTATTCCCCTCACAGTCCTTCAAGGTCAAGGTCTCCACAGGGATGCCACCCCCTCCAGCAGCACCCAACAGTCCAGAAAAGACAAAACATTCTCACCCCAAAGTACACAGGAAACACATATCCACGGAGCAGTAATATTTAGCATGACCACACAGCCAACGGCTAAGGGCATCGGCTTCCAGAAGAGTCATAAGGTGGCTGAACTCCCCTTGGCTGCTCAGATTAGTCACAGAATTTAAACACAAATACGGCTCTGAAGGATGAGTGTAAAATGAAATTTAATGTGAAACTCTGAAACTAAGTTTTCACGGTTTGGATGTGAAGTGTCCCCCAAAGACTCTTGTGTTGAAGGCTTGGTCCCTCATGCAGCATTGTGCATAGGTGCGACTTTTGGAAAGTGCTGGGATCATAAATGCTCTGACCTCTATATCAACTAATCCTCCCGTTGACCCAAAGCTGAGTGGACTGCTGAGAGGTGGTGGAAACTGTAGGAGGTGGAGCCGAGATCTGGGGAGTGGGTCCTCTAAGGTGCAGCTGGAGATTGCATCTGGCTCTCCTCCAACCCATTGCCAAATTGCTCTCTGCCTCCAGGCTGCCTTGAGCGGAGCAGTCCTCCTCTGCCACACCCTCGGGGCAGGATTTTCTACCTGGGATCCAGCTGACCAGGGACTGAAACCTTAGAAACCATGAACCAAAATAAACCTCTCTCCTTTAAGTTGTTCATCAACCTCTCTCCTTTAAGTTGTTCCGTCACAGTGACAAAAAGCTGACTGACCAGCACAGTAAAGAATGATGTAGCCGAAAAGCAAGAAAACAGCACGCCTGTGGCGAAGCCATCGCAGATGGAGAGGATGTAAGGGAAAGTCATCACCAGGACTGAGAGCGTTGGTTCAAATTGACAAAATGTCCCCTTCACTGCGACTAATGGCTCACGAAAGCTCGTGTGATAAACAGAATGGCAACAAAATATATACATCAGAACCCTGTTAGAACAACAATGATAAACTCAAAAAACACGATTGTCCTGTGATTTAGACAAGTCCCTTAGCTCTCCTTAGTCACATAGACCTCAGAATAAATAAACTGATTTACTTACCTTGAATAATAACATTAGTAAGATTGCAATATAACATTTGCACTGTTTTGCTTAAATAATGACAGGATTTTATGAGTATTAATTCATAAGAAGTAATGGGAAAAATATCGATTATGTTCACAAACAAGAAAAATAAAGTTGAAAATTAAAATATCTATATGTTCATAACAATTTGGAAAATAAATAAGTTTCAATCATAGTATACACACATTTCCCATGAATAAAGGAAATATCCAGTTCCTTAATCTAAAAAAAAAAAGCAACACAAATCCTCAATTTTGATCCATTTAAATGACAGCAAAACAACATGGTTTAGTAAAACTAGTAATCAAACACATGCACATTAAATGAAATGCCAACATTTCAGAATATCCTCTGATTAATAATAATGTCCATTGCTGAAGAACGGGTGGTAAGAAAAATTATTTCTTCAAGTAACACATATTATTAGTTAAAACGTTGCAATTAACCGTAGGCCAGACTGCGGTATAATGCATCATTCAGGGGCAATCACAAACTCAATAAAGCACTACTGAACTTTAACTCATTTTTAATCAAAATTATGTTATGTTTTTGGAAATGTTTAAACTGCAGTAGAATCAAGAGAGTACAAATTGTACATGAAGAATGAAGAAACACTAACTCACAGACCAAAACAGAGCTTAAAATTAGAAGAAAAACAATGCCTAAAGAAGCCTCAGGGGATTGTTCTCCTATTTTCACAGGTACTATAAAGTATGATTCTTTTACATAAGAAATATATGTATATATTATGTATACATAAATTAATATGTATATGTTAATATATAAATGAGACAAAGCAGAGAACACTTAACCCTATTCAACCTATTTACAACCCGTCACCAAGTTCTATGTGGGCCTGGAAATTGTTCTGACACATAACTCAAGTCCTGGGCATGTGCTATTTTCAGATTTCGTCTCTACATTTCTTCCCTCTGCTCTCCTACTCCTGAATATTCTGGCTCTGGAGAGGAGCATGGGAGTAGTTGACAGTTTCACTGGGCATCCTGGGCTGAGATCTGTGAGGTTTTGTCTGTGGCTGCCATGGGGCCCGCTGCACTGGGAGCAGAGTGCTGAAACTCTTTATTTCTTTTGAGTTCCCATCAGCAAAACTAAGAGTGAATGGGAAGTGGTAGTCCTGGTAGTAATAATTATGTTTCATGAGTACTCAGTTTGGGTCAAACAAGTAGTAGAGTTGACAAATGGTGTAATAAACAAAAATGGCACTAATTAATGTGAATTATTTTGTGGTGCCCATTAAAAGACAAAATAATAAAGAAAATGGTTACAGCCATGCCCGAAGCTAAATGCCATCAACGTAGCAAACAACATAAATCAGAAAACCCTGTGTGAAGTTTTGAAAATATGGCAACTTGAATATGGAGCAACATGAACAGGAGCACACCATGGAGCTTCGGCAGGTGGTCTGGGCAGGGCAATCTCTGCAGGGAGACCCGCTTTGCTATTTTAATGTTCCCTGCCCCCAAATTAAAACAGGTCAAGCGGGAATAATTTGGTGCATGAATCTACCCATAAAATTATTTGACATGTGTTTCTAAAAATAACATGAGGATCATTTGAGCAGGACTGAATATGCATTTTGTGATTATCATTCTCCAACATATTTAGAGTAAGTTTCTGATATTACACTGAAGTGTTCTAAGGTCCCACACTATTTACCCATAGATCTCAAAAATTCTTCAAGGTCAGTTCAACCTACTGACTTTATTCATTCTAAATCATGTACAATTTGATTTACACTTTTGTTCTTTTAAAATTTTATACATTTGTGGGGGCAACTCACTCCTTTATTCATTCTGAAAGGCGAATGCTTCCCGACCAGTGTGCTTACTTTTCTCCATTTAGATTCTTGCTCATAACTTATTTTTAATGCAATGTCTTGAAGAATTACAGTCCTAATCACATTACTTTTAACCAATATGTTTTGCAGGCTGCATGACTGATTGCTAATTTGTGAACTGCCATTCTTTAATTTGAATTGCCTGCAAATTGATAGTATGCCCATCCTGTTGATGATAAAGTCTGACCTCTTGCACCTTGCTGTTGAGCTATTTTCTCTTAGCCCTCCATCTACGTGATATATTTGTTTACTCATAGTTTTTATTCCATCAATCAACAAGTACCTTGACATATCTATTTCCTGTTATGTCATCTATAAAGTGTTAAAAACAAATCGATTAGCAGAAAAATTAGACTTTGTAGAAAAACTGTAGATGGTGCCCCCACCTTTTATTTTGAGTTAAGTGATATTATCTCTCTGATGTTGCCTGCTTTTAGATCTTCATTCAAATTTCTGTTGCTGATTCTTTGTTAGAGAAATGACTTGTACTCCCCTGAGCCACCACATTTCAATGACCACATTTCATGGACTGTCAGATCTTTTCCCCTCAGGCATTGACATCTTATCACAATTGCCACCTTTCAGCATTTTCAATTATCACTTTCCTGATTGACATCTTTGAAAATTTGTCAACACATTCGCATTTTTTTGGATGGCATAAGTGCATTCTTCAGCAAACAGTCAGGCAACTCAGTAAGGATGAACTGCTAGGAAACATCATTACTGACAGTCAACAATGAGACAAGCTGGCCAGCAAGTGAAAAACCATGTGCCGGTAACATATATTTAACAAATTCAGGGTTACAACAGCAGGTGAGAAATCCATGATAGTTTTAGGAAAGGAGTTGACAAGTGAAAACTGTTATTTATAATCTAAAACGTGTGACTGTCCATGTGCACTAATCAGCACTCTGTTTCTCTGTGTGTTTAGAGAAATTCAGGGACTTTGTCATTGTGTGGGATCTGGATCATGTCCTCTCATCACTGGTGGTAACACTGAGGTCCAGGAGACACTTAAATATTCACTAAGGCAACAGGATAGTTAAGATGAGAAGTAGAACTCCACTTTGTTTTTCCTGTACACCAGTGAGAGGTGCCAATCACCATTATGTTCAGTGCAGAAGAGCTGGGCCAGCATTCTTACCACACCTGTGCTGGTGTCTGTGCTGCATCTTTGCACATTCAATATCCAACTGTTAAGGGAGAACTTGATGCCTTATGTTATTCACCAAGGAAATGCTGCTAATACCAGTTTTTAAATCCCATGTAGGTAAATTACTAACTACAAAGATAGAAAGAAATATTGAAATAACTTTGAAACATTGAATCACTACCAAATAAGATGTTTGAATTTTGGATGAGGTACTGAGAGATGATACATAGATGGATCGATAGATAATATTAAAATGAATAAGTAGATGAATGTAGAGAATTTTTATTTGCAGTTGTCAATTCTGCTACCTTTGGGGGAAAAACATAAATAACACTGTCAAAAATTCAAAGTTGTAGCTCTTGAAAGAATGGGAGTAATGGACATTTCTGCATTTTCATTTTTAAATAGGATATTTTCATTAATCTTCAATGAAAAATATTTGAGACAGTAGTTATAAAGAGGGTCATCTTCATATGTGACTTCTTAGGGTCATGATTCTGTGATCTGCTCAGGTAAGGAGGTGCATGTCTTTCAGATGTGAAACTCAAATGTTTTTGAATACTAATTGACGTGAATGTAGACATTTGAACATATATGATAAACAAAAATTCCTAGTAGAGAAAGAAAGTCTGTTTATGTATATTAAAGCGTTGGAGCCATTGAATTTCTAGATTGCCTAAATGCAACACTAAAATCTACATGGCAAAAAGAAAAAAAAAATTAATTACCTTTGTAGAATCACCAAAGGGGAAGTCCCTTTTGTTATGATAAGTTGCTTTTAAATTGAATTAGTTTTGAATTAACCCAATTACATATCACTATTCAACTGTGATATTAAATTTAGAAAGTTTAATGATGTGAAAATACTTTCATAAGATATGTTGGTAGCAACAGAATGTTTTAAGTGTTCATATTTAGAAAGTATTAATTACATATTAAGTGATTCAAGAAATATTTCTCATAGAGTAAAATGTAAAATGGAATTTTTTTCTTAATTCTATATATGATTAGTAGAATTTAGCATAGAATGCAGAATATCATCGAAGTAAAAGATTTATAGGATATTTAAAATTCCTTGTCAAATGTTATTTGTGACTCAGAAAAGAAACCTATCTTTTCAAATCGAACACTAAATTACTTCAGTTTTACAATTTTTAATGTATTCTGGGAAGAAACACAACTTTCTTGGAATGCATTGCTATAACTTCTTTCCTCACACATTTTTAACAACAAACAAAACTTGAATCATATATTATTTTTCTGATGCATGTCTCTAATGTAAGGACAAAACACAGATACAGCTATATCTAAAACAATTACCACTAAATAATAATAGTTTTTTTTTAAGGGGGGGGAGAAAATTTTTAATATTTATTTTTCAGTTTTTGGCGGACACAACATTTTTGTTTGTATGTGGTGCTGAGGATCGAACCTGGGCCACATGCATGCCAGGCGAGAGCGCCACTGCTTGAGCCACATCCCCAGGCCCAATAATAATAGTTTTAAGGACATTCAGAAAGTTCAAAATTTCTTATGGATAAACTGATAAATGACTACTTTCAAAGATATACTTTTTGAAAAGAAATAAAACTAGTAAATGCAAATTTTGTTTTGAAATGAGATAAAACATGAAGAAAAATAAAGATCTGACTCTTAGGCTGCTATAATATTATACTCATATAAAATTGTATAAACTGTTGTATTTCCATTCTCATTGAATTGAATATCATGCATCTTGGTAAAATGAATTTATTGAAATAAATTATTTTAGTGTGTCATAACTCATTTATTTTGGTTTACAAATAAATATAGTATATATAAAAATTCTTCTAGCTATAAATCTAGTTACTTATTGATAAATGTAATGGAAAATCATTTAAGTATGTTTTACACACTTAGAATAAAATTTGCTTTATGATTAAAGCTAAACAAGCCTTAAAGACAGCCTTGAGTAGTGTTTTACCAGCACATGATATTTTATTGTAAGGTTGAAATTAATAATTTGAGAAAATAACAAAGAAAGATTTCTTTGAACATTTTTTTTGAAATAAATCTTACCACACTCCAGATGTTTAATACATGCCAGTTTAACAGAAATTATTTTTGGAATGTATTAATTGACAGGGAATTGATATAGAATTGATAAAATATGATTCATTACCATTCTCTAGGCTAGCACCTTCATTTATTTATTCTAATAATACTACAAAAATCATATATGCATGGCACTGTTAGATGTGAAGGGAACCAAGTATCTGTCCATGCTTCTTCTTTGTTATGACTCCAGTCACATCAAAGTTCTATCTCCTTATTAAAATAGAAAATAATTTCTATGAAATATTTCATTAAACCTCTAAAAAAGTTAAAGGTATGAAGTCTAATATGAGTCTGACAGGAAGACAGTCTTAATGTGGGGAATTCATGTACCCTACTAACAAATACATAAGTCTGCATAAATAATGGGATCCATCCTTAGACCTATCATAAACAAAAAGTGATTTAGGAGTAACAAATCTTTGCACTGACTTGGTCAACAATACGTATTTAAAACCATAATTGTAAAGTGACACAAGTCCTTAACCAAATGTAAGGTCATTAGTGAAATCTCAGGATTTCATGTTCCTTAGTGATTTTATGTTCCTTAATCTTTCAAAATTTGTAATCTTCATCTCAATGATAATACTGTTTTCTCCTATTTTCAACCAACACTACCATAATATTAAGCGTGTTTTAATCTTTAAAATAAAGATACTGTGTAATTGAAATATTTTTCTAATTCAACTTATGGAAAATTGTACAAGAATTGCCTAAATATTTACTTATTTCTCTATGAATAAAAATAAATATTGCTTATTGGATGTTTACTATTGGCATTTAATGGGTTATTTTATTTATTTATTTATTATTTTAAATTGCAAATATAAAAATTACAATCATATATGTTTATTTATTCATTTTTATAGAACCATATATTTTATTTTTAGTCAATGGTTCTTTTGTTTAGCATATTTTATTTTTTATTTATAGAGAATAGTAGTATGCATTTTGATATATTATACATAGGTGGAGTATAACTTCTCATTCTTGTGGTTGTACATAATGTGTTGTTACATTGTCCGTGTGTTCATATGTGAACATAGGAAGGTAATTTCCAATTCATTCTACTGTCTTTCCTATTCCCAACTTCCCTTCCTTCCCTTCATTCCCCTTTGTCTAATCCAATGAACTTCTATTCTTCTCTCCTTCCCCCTAATTGTGTGTTAGCATCCAAATATTGGAAAGAACGTTTATTTCACTTAGCATTGTACTCTCCAGTCCCAACCATTGACTAGTAAATGCCATAATTTCATTCTTCTTTAAGGCTTACTTACATTCCATGTGTATATGCCCCACATTTTCTTTACCCATTCATCTATTGAAGGGCATCTAAATTGGTTCCTTAGCTTAGCTACAGATGTGGCTGTGTCACTCTTGTATGCTAATTTTATGTCCTTTGGGTATATGCCAAGTAGTAGGATAAGTGGGTCAAACGGCGGGTCCATTCCAAGTTCTCTGAGAAATCCCCATATTGCTTACCAGAGAGGTTGCATCAATTTTCAGTCTGACCAGCAACATATGAGTATAAATCATATGTTTATGAGGTACATAGTCATGTTCCAATTTATGAACATAGTTTTGAATAATGAAATCAAACTAATTTCCATGTCCATCACCTCCAATACTTTTCATTATTTCTGATGAGAACCTATGAATTTTACTATAGTGATTTTGACATCCTGATTATTATTTACTATATTCACTGTGATGTGTAATATATCACAAAGAAAAAGATTAAACTTATTCTACTTGTTTAATTATGTCTTTCTCTCCTTATACTGGTACCTGCACATTTCCTCTACTCACATCTCACCTCCAGTGAAAGCAATTCTACTCTCTGCTTGTTCTGTTCAATTATTTTAGTTTCCATATATACTTGAGAACAGATGGTATTTATCATTCTATTCCTGGCTAATTTCACTTAACATAATGATCTCCAATTCCATCCCATGCTGTTGTAAATGGCAAAGTTTCTCTCTTTGTTAAAGCTGAAGAACATTCCATTGTGTATATACACACCAAATTTTTTATCTGTTGATGGACACCTACATTGATTCCATAACTTGCATATTGTGAATTATACTCTAATGGGCACAATAGTGCAGAAATCTTTTCCATATACTGGTTTCAAATTATTTGAGTAAATGTCCATGAATAGGGTTCCTGGATCATATGACAATTCTTTTATAGACTTTTGACAAACCTCCACACAATTTGGCTATACTGTTGTAGATTCCCAACATCAGTATATAGGGTTCCATTTTCTCCACATCCTCCCCATCACTTACTTAATTTTCATCTATTTTGTATTAATTCTGACATTGTGTGAGGTGATGTCTCATTGTGATATTAATCAGCATTTCTCTAATAATTAGTGACTTTAAACATTTTCTAATATCTGTTGGCCCTTTGTATACCTTCTTTTAAACATAGTATTCATTCAGGTATATTGCTAGTTTAAATCAGATTGTTTGTTTTCTTTCTATACAGTAGTTTGAGTTCCTCTATTTTTTGGACATTAAATCCTTGTTATGATTTAGATATGTGGTATTCCCCCAAAAAATCATGTGTGAAACAATGCAAGAAAATTCAGAGCTGATATAATCAGGTTATGAGAGTTTGACTTAATCAGTGCATTAACACCCTAATAAAGATTAACTAGATGGAACACATAGGCAGGTAGGGTATAGCTGGAGAAGCTGGTCATGGGAAAGGGCATGTCTTTGAGATATATATTTTGTTCTTGGTGTGGGAAGCTCTTTCTCTGCTTCTTGATAATCAAGTCCTGAGCTGATTTCCTCTACAACACACTTACACCATGATGCTCTGCCTCACATGGAGCCCAGAGCAACGAAGACAGATAACCATTGACTGAGACCTCTGAAACTGAGTGACAAACATACTTTTTGTTCCCTAAATTGTTCTCCTCAGTTCTCTTGTTTACCACGGTGAAGAAGCTGACTAAAACAATGCTTATCAGATGAGTGGTTAGTGAATGATTTCTCTCAATCTATTGGTTATAATTTTATTCTGATTTTTAATTCTTTTTCTGTGCAAAATATTTTTATTTTGGTGTAATCACATTTGTCTATTTTTAAAAAAATATTTTTTCTGTGTTTTTGGATTATATTTAAAATATCATTGACAAGACTAATATAGTTTTCCCTCTTAGTTTTCTTCTATTTGTTCTATACTTTCATGTGTCACATTAAGTATTTAGTTCATTTTGCCTTGGTTTGTATCTATGAAGTGTGATGAGGGTCTAATTTCATTTATTTCATGTGAAATTCCAGTTTTGCCCACAACATTTGTTGGCAGACTGTCCTTTCCCCATTTTGTGTTCTTAGAAAATTTGGATAAAAATCAATTGATTTTACATGTGTGGGTATGATTCTGGGCTTTCTATTTTGTTCCACTGGTTGATGAGTCTATTTTTATGCCAGTGTAATACTGTTTTGATTACTGTTGCTTGGTAGCATATTTTGAAATTAGAGAGTTAAAGTTTCCATCTTTGTTATTTTTTGTTCATGAGTACTTATCTTGACTACTTGGTTTTTCTTTTTGCTGTTGTTGTTCTACATGAATATTAGGGTACATTTTCTTTTTCTATGAGAAATGACCTTGAAATTTTGAAGTTGATCCCACTGCATATTTAGATCTGTCAGGTAGCCTGATCATTCTAAAAATATTAGTTCTTCCAATTTATGAACACAGGACATCTTTTAATATTTTTTTGTCTTAGATTTCTCCAATTAATGTTTTAAGGTTTCAATGGGTAAGTCTTTTGTGTCCTTCATTAAATTTATTTCTAATTTTTAAATAGCTATTGTAAATGGGATTGTTTATCTTGATTTCATTTTTGAAAATTTTTTTATCAATTTATAGAAATGCTAGTTTTTCATTATTGATTTTGTATACTGCAACTCTATTATATTTATTACTTTTAGAAGTTTGTGGTTGAATTTTCACAATATGTAAGTTTGTGGGTTAAGATTTATGTATGCTTTATCTCATTTATTATTGTCAAAAGTTCTTTGAAATAATTAATTTTAGTTTTCTCCATTTTGCAATTATAAAATCCAAACGTCAGTGATAAGATAATCTGTCTCAGTTCACACCATAATAAACGATATAGCAGCATAGTCACAGTCTGTTTGACAGGAAAATACACTCTAAATTGTTACCCTAAACTTTCCACCACACTGACCCATCCAGTATTTCCTGGATTTTTTTTAAAATCATGGGCATCCAGTTAATGGCACAAGCATTCTTTTCCTTGACCTAAGCAAGTGAGAGACATTGCTATTTAACAGTGTTCATTTTTCAGGTAGTTGAAACTATTCCCTCTAAATACACAATAGTAACTAAATTTGCCATTTTTATGATATAGACTATCAACAAAAAATGTAGATTTTTAAAAATGATATCTTTAGTTATATTCATACAGTGTCTTCCTCCCTCCCTCTTTTTTGGATGTGTTTTTGTTTTCCAGCAAAGAACTTCTTTATAATTATGATAGATAAGCATTTGAAAGAAAATCTTCTTTTAGAATTCTTCTGTATGAAACATGATGGTATTCAAAGGAACTAAATGGTAAAAGAGAACTGCAAAATAAGTCTTATCCCAGCCTTTAAAAGATTCATATCTTATTAATATTACAAAGAAATGATTAATATTCCACTTCCAGCATCCTCAAACTCTTATCATTAGTCTGAAAAACATTTATTTAGAGGGCTTTAAAATATCCCTTTAGGATTATTTGATTTGTTTTGTTCATCTTCACTATGAAAGATAACAGGGTATCATTTTCCTCTATAAAGTTAAATATTATTAAGTAATTATGGAGCTGCTTTGTACATGGGCTTAATTATAGTCTTTAAAGATATATATATATATATATATATATATATATATATATATATACACACACATATTGAAATACATATTTGAATACCTGACTTCATTTAAGTAATATGTAGATATTATAAAATTTTTATTCGATCTTTCCCTAGCATAGGAGTTATGGAAACCATCCTTTCTCTTAATTACTGAAAGGCCCAAGCCGTGGAAATAGGACTGTACATGTACAAAACTAGCTATGGGAATACTCCACATTAAAATGACTAATTATTCTACTACTAGGAAGATGCTTTGAAAGTTGTAGCTTCCTCTTCTTCTCCTTGCACTATTTTGTCACATTAATCAACACTTGTCCTTGAGTTTGTGTCTGCCTGATCAAACAGCTATCCAGAGACAACTAGCAGTGAAAGCATTTCTCTATGTAACCCAGACAGTGTTGAGACCTTGAAGCAATCCAGAATCTTCTCATATTACCGTCTCATCTGGCCTAAGTCTGGAAATGTCAGTATGTATTTCTCTGCTAGCTAACCCTGGTCACCAATTTGAGACTGAGTAGATCAGATTTATGGAAATTAACTACAGAGGAGAATTAAACAGATCCTGGAGCAACAGCACTAAAGATGGGGGTTTTCAGAAATTTGTTAGTAGATTTAAATTATGGAGGTTGGAAAATGGACATATTCAGGCAGAGAAGAGAGAAGCAGGGAAATGTATCAAAATGCATCTCACACCTTGAGAAATCACTGAAGGTCTTCCATCTGGATGTGGGGCAAGCCACATTTGACCCGGAATTTCACACTTGATCTCTCGCTGCTATATTCTAGATTCTTCTGGCCTTTGGCTCAACAATTCTGAACAGTTACAGAATGAGTACATTTGTACTTAATTATTTTCCATTATGAAATGGAGAAGTGACTGACAGCTCCATTTATTCTCTCATCACCTTGTTTTCTCAGCTCATGGAGACCCCCACAGAGGAAGTTCCTGGGTGCTAATTGTACTGCCTTCATCCCTCCCAGCGCACTCTAAGATGTGAAGTGAGTCTACAGATAGAATGGGACATGACCTTCAATGCAACAACCAGAGGTCTCTTTTCACCGACACACACATTTCTTTAAGGAATATAATAGAGGGAGATGTGTAATTTTGAAAAAAAAAAAAAAAGGAAAAGAAAAACTGATATTGGGAGAAAACATCTGGCATAATTCTTGAAATTATTTAATTACTAGCTCATCAAACTTGAAATTCATTATCAATGGACTAAAGGTAACACATACAATCATATCAATTAATATGCAAAAAAGCATTTGAAAAAAATCAAACCTTCACACTGATGGTGAAAATTATTAGCAAAGTAGGAAAAGAAAGGGCTGAAGGAAATAGCAGAGTAATTTTTGAGGGAAAAAAAAACTAAGAAAAGTAACGACATTTATTGATTTGCTTCTCTTTGCATTTTTATTGAAAGAATGGAGATATTTAGGCATGTAATCATTTAATATTTATGTTGAGCTAATTTATCAGCAGATGAACAGGGCCCAGTAAATAGTGAACAACATGAAACAAGAAATGTTTTAAATATTACCTGGAGTACCTCTTCCAGTTTACAAATGTGTTTTTTGTATATACCACGTAACTGAAAAACCAAAGCAAGCTAAATGCTTAGGATGTAACTGGAGTTCCTGCCATGTGCACTCATGAACTATTTTGATACCCAAATAAAATTAATACAAAAGGAAGGAGAGAGAGACCTATTGGGAGAAAATGGGTATGGACTTTAGAAACCTAGCAAACTAACCATTATTTTTAAAAGAAAAGCAATGATCTTGCAGAATAGCTTGGCCATTCCTATCCATCACATACTTCTACTAACCTAACTCACTGTCAAAAAAACCACAGCCCCATTTTAGTCAGGTAAGTTAGACAGTGTGCTACCAAATTATATGTGTGAAGATAAAATGTATAGATAACCCTTAGGTGGCCTGGAGGCAGGGGATCTCCAAGACCTTCACACTGTTACTGTTCTACTTGGGTCCTACGATCACAATAGTCCATGTCTGAGCCATAAATTCCAATGTTCTAATTATTTTTTCAGTGTAAAGCCTCTTTCTAAAATTGAAATGTTCAGCAAATATATTTTCTTACACTCTTAATTTCAGTGTGAGCCATTTTCATAATGCCCAGTTTATATTCCCTCCTAGACTCCAGAAAATGAAATTCTTCAGGTGCTTTTTGGCTTATTCAGTCATAGGCTGAATGAATCTCCACACCCTGCTATGCTCAGATCCTGTCCCCTTACTGCTCCATGACAGTATTCAGCTCCTGAGCAACTCATCCGGGTGGAACCATAATTGCTTCTCACATTGATCCTCAAAGTATTTTGAAAGACTAGGAATACATTACTTCATTGGAGTCAATCATGAACTCAGGTGTCATTAATTTTTGGAAACAAAAGTATAATTTCCATGAATTAATTTTAAACATATATTATGAAATCTATATTTTGATCTTACCTATACCAAGGATTCCATTATAATTTCCTTAAGTTTTTGTTTTTTCATTTTTATATAAAATATTTCTCTTTCTTCCAAAATAACTATTTTAATAGAAGACAAAATTAATATATAATGAGAAAGCTGAGCTTAGTTTTATTATTTATATTCTAGTTGTTTTAAAGTCTAAATGTATGGATAAATATATATATAATGCTAAACTAAAGGTTGACTAATAATGCCCCTGTTTTGGCATTATTAAAAAATGTCGTATAAATTTTAAAAAATGTTGTATAAATTAAGCCATTTTATGGCAAGTTTTAGGAAGTTTTGACTGATTGTTTTTGCATGTTTTTAAATAAAACTTCTCTAGGACAAATCAAATACTACAGAATTTTCTGTAATTGTTTAGGACTGCATCTTATATAAATTACTTTTCTTTGGTGTATTAACTGCTGGATATCTAATCTTTTACTTCAGTTGATATAATGTCAAAAAAGTAAATACTAAAATTTCATCAAATACTTTCAGAGCTGGTAAAAAGACTAACTCTATTTGAAAGTTAAGAAAGCATCTATTAAAGAAATATTTATGAATGATGATATAAATACCAAAGTGCTGATAATAGTCATTGTGTAATTTAAGATGTAAATCAGTCTTATTAAGATAAAAAATAACAAAAAGTGACATTATTATGCCAGACTTTTGTTTTCTCTCACCATTTCTAAGAAACAAAGGGAACTAGTAACTAAGAAATTTGTGTGGTTAAAAAAACATATTAGCCCTGAGAATGCCATGGATAGACAGATCGATAGGAGTCATGTTTTGAATTCCCACAGAAACTCAATATCGCAGAAGGTCTGTTCAGCTCCTGGTGGAGGCATTAAACATATCAGGAATCTGTGACCGTTAGCAGACCATTCGAAGTCAATGGAGCAGTTAGACAATTAGACACAGTTTTCCATTTGGCTTAAATGAGTAATCACCTCATTTCCGCTATTCTATTCCTTGACATCTAAAACCATTTCATACTCTGCTCTCAGAAAAGGGGGAAAAAAATCCTCACCCTAGAGCAATAATTGAATGTCTGTGTTGATTTGGAGGTGACTTTCATCAGGGAACATCATTATTTCTTTCTCAAAAAAGCAAGTAAGAAATAAGATATGTGTTTTGTTTTTTTCTCTGAAACTCTTCAATCAGTAGAACTGCATTTTTGTTTGCAATATAAAGAATGATCCTCCTTATGCAGTCAAAGGTTGTTCTACACCATCTGCCTGCTGGACAGCACAGAGAGCAAATCCAGACACATTCTTTGAAATTGGGTAAATGGCCCTGTTGCCCTTTGAAAATTCTGTCAATTTGTATATTCTTGCCTGGCCATTTGGGAAATCTAACTTCTGAATCCTCACAGGGGTTTATGAACACAGTCCTAGGTAACTTGAATACCTAAAATGTAAACAAACTGGGATGGATTCATATATAGATGAACGTGACACATGACTGTGAATATGAACTTATTTATTACGTCTTACACTTAAAATATATTTAAATATTTTGTTGCTTAATTAGTTTAATTTTCCTTAAGCCATGAAATATGCTCAGGTTAATTCACCAGTTGATTAGTTTTCCCCAAGTTATAAGTCCACAATGTTGAGCATCTGCAGATATAATCCAGGACACCTGATTCTCTTTCTGGGGTTTAATGTGTCATACCATATTCTTAGAGAACCAGATGGGTCTAGCAGGTAAAGACCATACCATTTAATTCTACCAATAGTAAAAGTAGAACTTAATAAGTGGCCTTTGAAACTTGTTATATGTATTATATGTATGAGAACTGACAAAGGCATGGAAACATAATACTTAGCTAAAGGAGAAAGTTCATTATATTTCAATATTTGCATTGATGAGTAAGCATTTTGTGAGCTTAAATTTTGGAAGATTCAATGTTGATATGTTACATACAGAGAGGAAATAAGTAAAGACCATTTGTTATTATAATATAAATCGTGTTTTCTGATCACTAAATAATACACATGACATTGAGCATGACACCTCAGCAAAGTCACATTATTTTGCTTGTGATTTTGTATGTGAGAAGTGCCAGTGACACAGCTCAGGAATTTATGATGGTCAAGATACAGGCTCATTGCAAATGAAGTACTTTTTTTCCAGATTTTGTGTAGGAAAATCAAAATCTGTGAGTATTCATGTCGTGGTTACAGAGCATGATTGTGTGCCAGGGAAGTGCTAACTCCACCAAGGCCTGATGCGCGCTTCCCGCTGCATCTCTCCTGCTAAGTCTTCACTGCACAAAGTAGGGAAGGAATAGCCCAAGGCAGGAGGCTCTGGATCCTCTAGTTGTTCTATAAGGAAGCGGAGCCCGAAGTCACAATCTAGGAGAAAAAGCAGACAAATGAAAAAAGCAGCCTTGCAAACGGATACATTTTACGAGATAGCGGTAAAAGTCTATAAAGCGTCATGTCTATGAACAAAGTTCTAGGGGCATTTAAAGGAGGGGTCCATTAATTCTACCCAAACAGAAGATGAATTTAATAATTCATTGTTCAAGGACATAAAGTCACATGCTGGTATTTCTTACATGTAATTTAAAATAAATGATTACTAAAAAAAATGTGTATCATGTTTATAGTAAAGTATGATCACAGCATAACATTTTTGCTGTGTTTTTAATTAAGTTATGAGAATAGAATTGATTATGTTTCTGTAACATAAAAAAAGATAATATTATTAGTGGAATAATTGTCAATGTGCAGCATTTTGCCTCTTGGGCAATGTTCTTATACTAGATATTTACTTCATTTGGAATCATAATTTTCATTATGGCTTTCTAAATAACTCTATTTTGAATAAGTTTCCTACACTTCCATGAAGGATTTAGACTTCCAATCAACACTGAATTGGCATTACACAACATATCAAAATAGCAAAGACAATGTTCTCCACTCATGCCTTTGGTAATCATTCCCACCAGCAGTGGTGAACTGTGATTGGTTCACCCATCCACTCTCCTCCTTCTGCACTTAGAATCAGCAGCTTCCAGCTCTCAAAATCTGGCCCCTGTGAAGGGCATTCAGTACCCAGTGAGGAGCTACCTGGCCCTGGTGGGAATGGTGTGTGAGAGTTCAGTCTCATTCACAGCATCCTACAATCTGTGGACATAACTGACCTGATGACCTTCAAGCAAACTTTTCATCAGTTTCCAAGTTTCCTGTCTGCAAGAACATCCATGTGGTATAATTTTTTTTCAACTACCTAAACAAAATTTTTCAAATTATGAATCATAAATCAACAACAACAACAATGAAAATGACTTAGCTATTACTGGCACACTCAGGTTCAAATTTAAAAGAAAAAAATGTAAAATGATTAGTTTATCTACCTTCACCAATTTCACTAGAATAAAATACAACCCTTCAGTGATTATTTACTAGCTTAATCCCACTTGCCTCTATTGACAATAGGCTGGTCATTTATACAGAGATGATAGAATAATAGAACGCTCACAGGCAAGAAGTAATCATGCTGAACTTGCAGGAAGATCTACACAAACCTAAATTACAATGACCCACCCAGAAAGCCCTGAGCCAGAAGAGACCCTCAGTAGGTCCTTGGGAAAGACCAATTATCAATTCTCTGACTTCAGAAGACAGAGAGCAACTTGTGAACAAGGCAGACAGTTTCAACAGAAGCTCAAGCCACCTGTTGTCATCCTTAGAATGAATTTAGACTGCTGCTGACTTTTCCAAACTCTCCCAAATGTGGGGTTCTAGTTTTTACTAGGCATATTAATGCAGTAGATTTTTTCCCAACATTTAAATTTACTAAACTACACATTTTACCAATATCCCTGATTTGCAATGTTTGAATTCCACCATGTTGGGGGTTACTGTTCTTATTTTTGCTTTAATTTTTTTAAAATTATTTCCAGCACGCATCAAATGATCATAACAATTGCATGAAGGTACAGCTACATTAAAGTGATTTATGTACATTATCATGGGAGAGAATGCAGATTGAAGTGCCTTCAGTTCCAGGAGAGAGTTTGCTATGATTTTTTTAAAAATAACATTCTTTCCCTTCTTTCTTTATTCCTTTTTCTCTTTGCCTAAGACTAATTCTTAAACATCAGATGTTTGATGTCTTATATTTAATTTGCTATATTTTTCTCTTAGCATTTTGTTTTGTACCAGGGATTGAACCCGAGGGTGCTCTGTCATGAGCTACAGCCCTAGACCTTTTTATTTTTTATTTTGAAACAGATTCTCAAACTCAAAAGCTGACCTCAGTTGAGGTACTGCTGCCTCGGCCTCTGAAATCCCTGGGATTTCAGGCATGTGACACGATGCCCAGATCCTTAGCATTCTTTTGTGTTTTCCTCTAGTTTTTTTTTTTTTTTAAATATTCATCTATTTTTCAAACGTCAAAGCTGTTTTTAAGTTTTAAGCAGTATTTCCTGTTTTCTGAATATACTATTTTTACATTATCTCTTTCCCATCTACCTGCTCACCTACCTGCTCACCTCTGCTAGCTCTGACTTTCTTTTATATTTATATGTGTGTGTATGTGTATGTGTATATATGTATATATATTCTAATTTGTTATATATGATAGCAGAATGCTTTTCAATTCATATTACACATATAGAGCACAATTTTTCATATCTCTGGTTGTACACAACATAGAGACATACCACTTGTGTCTTCATAAATGTACTTAGAGTAATGTCCATCTCATTCCACCATCTTTCCTAACCCCTCTCCCATCTCTTCCTTTCCTTCCCCCTTTTCCTATCTAGAGTTCATCTATTCCTCCCATGCTCCTCCTCATATTCCCATTATGAATCAGCATCCTTATATCAGAGAAAATATTAAAAATTTGATTTTGGGAGATTGACTTGCTTCACTTAGCATTATACTCTCCAACTCCATCAATTTACTTGCAAATGCCATGATTTTATTCTCTTTTAATGCTGAGCAATATTCCATTATGTAGAGTGGGATAGCAGGTCAAATGGTGGTTCCATTCCCAGTTTTTCAATCCTCCAAGTCAATCCCCCAAAACACATAAACCTAGATGCACAGGTCAATCACGGAATGTGGCCTCTTGATACAAACAGGAGACACCATAAACAAGGCATACAAGGTTGCTGCCTGTGTAACACAGCACAAGGGTTCACTCTCAATGTTTTTAGGGAATATGAGTACACTCTGAAATAATAATGCAGCATAGCAGGGCTGTGGTCTGAGTCACTTGCCTAGCATGCAGGAGACCTGGGTTTAATCCTCAGCACTGCCAAAATATGTGTAGTACAATAAATACCTAAACCAGCAACAAAATTGTGCACTAGCCAGCATCAAGCATCATATGTAGATGGTTGTATACACTATGCTTGTATGGGACTGGCAGTACAGTCAGCATATTTACACCAGCAGCAACACTAACCTGTGCAGAATGCATTGTGTTTTGATGTTATGCCAGTTTTGACATCAATGGGCAAAAGGAATTTTAAAATTAAATTTACACTTTAACAGTCATATAAAAACTAAGTATTATACACATTAATTGAATACCATGTGGTATTTTGATTCCTGCATACACTGAACATTTAAATCATGTCCATCATATCTAGCCCCACAAACATTCATCCTTTCTTTGTGGTGAAAACATTCAAAATCCTTCCTTGTAGCTCTCTGAGATTTGTGGAATGTAACTGTTGTCTAGTCACCTCCTGGGCCCTAGCATACCAGAGTTGCTTACTTCTGCCCCCTGTAACTCCATGTTCCCTAATCAACCTTCCCCACCATTCCCTCCCTCTTTGCCCAGCCTCTGCTAACCAGCTTGCTGTTCTCCACTTGCAGGAGCTCACCTTTCTTAGATTTTGCATATGAACGATGTCATGTGGTCTTTGTCTTTCTATGCCTAGCTTATTTCACTTAGCAAGATCTCCAGTTCCAGTCCTGTTGTTGAAAATGACAGGATCCCATTCTCTTGTATCTGAATACCGTTCTGTTGTATATGCATGCCATATGTTCTTAATGCATCCATCAGTCAATGTACACCTGGGTTGTTTCCCTTCCCCAACCTCATGAACAGGGCTGCAACGGGCAGGAGCATGCAGGTGACTCTTGGGCATAATGATTGCATTTCCTCTGGATATATATACCCTGGACTGGGACTGCTGGGTCATGAGGTAGTACTATTTTGTATATTTTAAGGAAACTTTGTACGTTTTTCCATAATGGTTATACTAATTTGCTTTCCAACCAATGGTGTGTGAGCATTCTCCTTTCTCCACATCCCTGCCAGTGCTTGCTATTTTTTGTTGTTGTTGTTGTTGTTTGTCTTTCTAATAATAGCCCTTCCTACTGGAGTCAGGTGATATCCACATGCCTTTGATTTTCATTTTCCTGCTGATTGATGGTGGTGAGTGTTTTTCATACACCTATTGGCCATTCTGTGTCTTTTCAACTCTATCATTTTGAGGGAATGCCACTGTGTGAGACAATTGTTGCCTGGAACATTACATGGCAGATGAGTGTAGTTTACTTTCTTGTGAATATCTTCCTAATTTTTCATTTTAAATTTGCTCATTTGCTTGCTCAATTTAACATTATCTCTGGCAATGTATGCCAAAGAATTTGTTGTGGATGGGCTCAAGGATTTGATAACATAAGAATGTTGATCACAGCACTATTTTAATTGTAAGGTATTAGAAATGACATATAATAACCAACAATGAGATCATCATTATGAACACCTACAGGATAGATTAGTAGGCAGTAATTTAGAAGAATTAGAATACTCGGTGCGATTTGGATAAGTTCACATGCATTTTTTCAGAAAAGTCAGTCTACATGTATAATTAACAATTTGTTACATTTTTCAGATTAGCATGCATGTGTGTTTGAACAGCATAAAGAGGTGAACTAAATATATTAAATTACAACAAGTGTCATTACTTTATTAGCTGATTAAATATTATTTTTGCTTTCTACTCATTTTAAATTAGGTTTTCTTTTAGTATTGAAAAATACTATTTTAATGGGTATTATCAGATTAATATAAAACATTTATGAAAATTAGAGATTATGTTAGATAAGTGATGTCTATTTTGGAAGTTGAGGATAATATGGAAATATTAAAAGGCATATATGTCTAATCAGAGATGTCTAGTGATTAAAAGTACATGAGCTATGACCACTGAGAGAGGACAGCAGGAGGAACAATTGCTGCCCAGTACAACAGAGAGAAAAACAGATGGAGAATTAAATAAATTATATAAATGTATGGCACCTTGGATGTGGCTGGGAGGAAGGAGGGAGTTGGGTGATTAAAGGGCAGGAATCAAAGGAGATCAATAGAAAAAAAGGGGGAGAAGAAGGGAAAAAAGTACTGTTAGGAAAACAGAAATGCTGTAGACACAGAAAGAGTTCATAACCAGCCTTTGTTCTAAAGGCACAATAAAATTAAGTATTTGACTCATATTGCAAACCTTTGCATATCCTGGGTAATTATGCTGCTGAACAGAAGTAAGATTTTGTATATCATACATCTCCAGACATATCCTGTTTTTTTTTTTTTAACTATTTTTTTTTCACACAGAATCGTGTGCTGCAAAAAAATGAGGCTCGGGTAGGTGTGCAATTGTTTGAGGTGTGTGAAGGTAAAATTCTGGGAATTTACTGCTGTTGGAATGACTGGGTGAAATGTCACTTGTGAGTTCTCCGTTATGGCTGTATAAGCCCTCACTGTGCAGGAGTTTAGTGACCTGCTCATCTGTCTGTTCTTCTTCTAAAAACAGACTCTGAACTTCCTGACTGGTAGTTATATTTCTAAGACCCAGAATTGGTGCTTAATATAATTTTAAATGAGATGAATAACATGTTTCTAAGTGTCATCGTGATTATATTCTCTATGACTCAATGCCCCCACACTTAAGGGGGGGCTTTGAAATGATTTATAAATGTATTTATTACTAACATGCTAGCCTACTAATGACTTCATAGTGTTTGGTAACATTAGTCTGCGTATTTGAAACTCCCCACACTGGTCTGGAACTGATTTATGTAATAGGCAAACACATAGGAAATGATATTTTGTGCAGTCTACACCTATAGCTTCTGACCATAACTAAGCTGTTCACTTGCTTAAGGCCTGCAGCCACTTTCCTCTATCCTTTAATATGTAAGGGAGCAAAACCTTTTTCCCATACAATATGCAAATGGCTTTGTGATGACATGACAACACATGAGCTTTCTAAAATAGAGTAAGGAATACGGCCATTATGAATTACGTTTATATTCTACATTTTGGGTTGCAAATTGATTTTATTGTCTAGATATATAGCAAATTCCTGGTAAGAACCTATGTATTTATGAAGTACATATTCTTGGGTAAAGATCCTGAACTTCAGAGTTCAAGTGGCTTGCCAAAGGCTCTCCCCAAAAGAAGCAGAATTGTCATTTGAGTCCATCTTACTCCATCCCGATCTAGTTCCCTTTTTGCTATACTAAAACATTTTCAGAAACTTTCCTGAGCATAGTTCTACCAGTATGAAATAAAACTGCATTACTGCAGCCTCAGAAACCACAAATAAATTATTTTGTCTTCACCAGATTGTTATAACCAAGTGTGCATTGATACTTTTGAATACAACTTTTCTCGTGTAAATCAGCTGTATCATTGCTATCTCAACTTATTTATATACATATCTGCTCAGTCAACACAGGTGAAGAGCTGCGTGGGAAAAAAAAGTCATCCCCACGTAAGTCCCCACTTCCCTAAGGCACAGCAGAAATGTCAGCAGTCCCAATGTGACTCTCTCACATAACCTAACCACAGAATCTCACAGTTGACTGCCAAGACCAGAAAAGTTTTGACACTGAGAAAAAGATCCCAGTAAATACTGCAAGACATAAGTTCTTCCTGCTCTCCCTCAGCCACTCTCTGTATTTGTGGTATTATAATATTAATATTAATAAAACTAAGGTTTCTAAAACAAGTGAAATAAAAGTAGGATTGAAATATTGAGGTGCACTAGGTGCACTGAGAAGGAGCTAGACTCTGAATATGTCTTTGACCTAGTGATGCTTGCTGCCCGCGAAGTTCTGAAACACATGATTGGAATAAAGAAGCTTTAAGGGCTTATTTACTCCTTGACTCAACCATTCTCTTTTCCTCAATATCAACAGCATTTCATCATCAAGTCCCTCCTCTAGATGCCACCAGAGGCGGCTCTTCATTACATCACATTGCAGCACAATTCCTCAGAGTCCTCAGTTCTCACTATCGCTTAATCCCTCTTTCCTCATTATTTAAAAAGTCCACTTCGGTGGGTCTTTCTCCCATTCCCTCATGGCAACTGCTCTTGTCAAGGTTAACACCGACATCATTCCTGCCAAATGAAGGCCAAATTCTCAGTTTTCATCTTTGAGACACATTAGTATCCTTTCTGAATTTTTTTCTCCTTCTTTCAAGGTTACCGCAGCCTTTTGGTCAGTTCTCTGTATCGCTCTCTATTTTTCCTAGGTTTGTCTGCAAGATTCCCTGTGGAGCTCTTCAGTGTCAGCCTCAGCGTGCACCCTGGCTTGACGTTTTGGTGTACACAGTGAGTCAGAACCCCAGGCTCATCAGGACCAACCTCGGGACTTCCCCACTTCACTGCCAACTAGAATTCTCTCTGCTCCATTCCTACTGAGACCCTCCCATTCAGTCTTGTCCTTCTTAAGATAATGAAGCCACGTTTACAGGGTTGCCTAGGTCCAGTGCTTTGAAGGTATCCTTGACGCTTCTCCTTCAATAACTGAAAACGGAGCAGCCGATTCAGATAAAAAAAAATAAATTCCGAATCTGACCATTTTAGTTACTACCTTTCTAGTCCAAATCGCCATCATTTCTCCCAGATCATTCTTGTGTTTAAGGCTTCCAGCTGTGTTATATCATTTACTCTTTTTAAAATATTCTTTTTCTTTACCTATTATTGGCCAAAACCTTACGTTCAAAATCATAACCAAATGTAGGGCCTGAATAGAATAGTTCCTGGTAACCTCTGATGAGGCCACTTCATCAGAAAGGATACTAATGTGTCTCTTTAATCTCCTTATTGAATACTCTCTTCTTCCTTGACTTACTCTGGTCCTTCAGGTGAGGTGAAATTGTCCTGATTTATTTAGTAGGTACACTCCATCCTAAAACATGATTTGATACATGGTAGGTGCTCAGTAAATTTATTGTGAGTTGACTTATGAGCGAATGAGTGAATGCTAGTGTCATTACCAACTGTGTGTGTTACATTTACACTTAATGAGGGTGTCAATGTAAATTCCCATTAAGGTTAGAGAAGTTGATTCATTTTTTTTTCTATTTTTAAGACATATATGAATTGAAACTTCAAGAAAAAAAATTATAAATTTCATTGTGGGTATGAATAAATGACTGAGAGAAAAGTAAGAATTTTTTTTTCCATGTAGACATTCCAAACAACAAACATAGAAAGAATGAGGGAAATAGAAAAACACTGTTAGACAGATTTGTCTTGCTCTAGGAAAGAACATCTGATGGATGATAGGGTCAGTGGAAAAAAAAAACTGAGAAGAAAGAATATTTATGTGGTTGCATCGTATGGTCCTCAATCTATTAAGTTAGAAAGGAAGAATTGTCATTTTAGAGTGAAAAAAAAAAAAACCCCTATCTCAATTGAGACACTATCTCAATTAAGTGTTCAAGTTTGACATCACAAAAATAATCAACCATATTGGCATAATGCATTCCCTTATGCTCTTAGAGAAGCATATCATCTCTGTGTTATTCTTTCCTCCCATGCATAATCGAAGTCTAATCATAAAAATAAAACAGACCCTAGTTAAACATCCTTCTAAGTCTTGAGAATACCTGTCAAAGCCATGAGAAAGGGAAGTCTTAGGAGTCATCACGCACAGTTGGAGACTGAAAAGACCCTTCACACATGAAGGATATGAGCAGAAAAATGGATGACCTTCAGTGAATCTGTAATCAGCTAACAGAATTGGACAAATGAAACACACCCTTGATGGCTGCGCTGTGGTTATGTGTAAGATGTCAGCATTGAAGGAAACTCTGCAAGGCACCTCCATATTATCTTTGCTACTGTTCGGCATGCCTAAAATTGTTTTAAAATGCAAAATGATTCTCTGGCCCCAGTGAATCATCCCGAGGTGTGCCTGCTTACCTGTGGAGGTTAACCCTGCCTGGCCACTGAACACAGGGTCACCTCTGATGGTCAGCTAGGTTCTATGAAGGCAAGGATTCCCATTTTACAACAAATTCCTTTCTTTGGTAAACTAAGTTACATTTCAGAAACTCTCTAGTCTATTAACACAAAAATACATAATTATGTCAAAAGTTGGTGTGTGGTTTTAGCTAGCTCAAAGAATTTTACATTATTTCCCTTGCCTAATAAAAATTAGGAGCATTGGGGACTTCTAATCTTTATGAATATTTCATCTGGTATTGTTTTATTGTGTGTTTTAAACTTCAACTTTTAAGACTGAACAAAAAAGAATGTATATGACCAGCTGTACAAAAATAATCTTGAAAAGGCAGTAATGAGGAGCCACAAATACAAAGTTTATCCATAAAAGCAATAAGAATAATTCTTTGGTAGGTTCATCCTAGAATCTGCTCCTCTCATCTCTAAGGCCTTTTCCTTATGGCGCCTGGCTTTGTCTTCTGACATTAATCCCTGAACAAGCACGAAACACAGACGCAACCACACATGCACACTTTCATCAAGAGATGAAATTTTCATAATTATATAATGTAAAATTACTTAAATTATGCAATTTTCTAAGTAGCCAAGAAATGAGGCATTTATATGAAACATATCTGATAGAAATACTTAAAATTAGGATGTTTAGTCATGTCACTTCTCATTGCCAAGCCATTAATCACCCCTTGTGCCAGGACACATGGCATTTTCTGCTCTACTCTAAATAGATTCAATTCACACTATGTTCAGGACAAACACATCTACCAGCTCCTGTGTGCCAGAAAATTCAAAGCACACACATCCATGTATGTATTTATTTAATTAAATATAGCCCTGAAAATCCACGATGACGTGAATTCATCCCACTCATCGGTGTCGCTCTCTGCCCTTGCTCTGTAGATTCCTGTGTCCTTCTGGTGCTAAAGCATCAGGGAATTTTTCTTTTTTTTTTTTTGAGTACACTAGTAACTGTGAGAGGCCACTTCTCCTACGACACTTGTTGCCAACAGTTCCTAGTCTTTTCGTACCCAGGCCACGTTTGATCATGGGATTTTATGACAAGAATGGGCAGCCCCATGCCTAGGGTCCAGCTTTCCTAACGTGCTACACAGCTACTCCCTTGAGATCTTGCCTGTGGACCTAGACGCCAAGTATCTTGGGGTTCACAGGTTTCAACTTGTGAGAACTGTAGGTTTCTCTTCCTTCCCCTAACTTAAAGCATCTATTATTTCATCTCAAGACCACAGTCCTTTTCCTTCACCCTACACTTTTTGGACTCCTCATATCTTGAGAGAATTAAAGATTTTTTCAAAACCTATTCATCCTATCAAAAAAAAAAAGACAGGATGAATCATTGTATAAGAAATGGAATAATCATTGCTATCTGCTTGGATAAAGAGAGCACAAAAGAAAATACAAAAATAATCGTTTCACTTCTCACTTGGGTAGACGTAATAGGGATGGAATCAGTCAGGCACTCACAGATAGAAACAGCTTATAGGAGAAACAAGCAACCAGCCTAATGATCACCTAGAATCATCTTAGTTGTTGGACTACACACTAAATCCCGGAAAAGGCTTCCCTAGTTAACATAAGAGTAATTCATTGTGAGAACAATTTTGTGTATTAGAGAATGCAAATTTTCTTTTTACCTACTTTCAAAGCTGTACTTAAAACAACTTATCCTCCCTAAATTTTTACATTAAATTTTATTTTACATATTTGATGTATATGACATGATGTTATGAGATACGTATAGGTAGTCAAGTGGTTACAACAGTGAAACAAGTAATATGTCCATCATTTCACACAGTCACATAGTTTTTTATTTTCATAGAAAAAGCAGCAAAAGCCATTTATCAGGAATCACTAATACAGTACAATTTTATCAAGTGTAACCCTTGTGTTGTATATTAGATGTCTTATTTGTGTATCCTAAGTCTCTGCCACTTTGTCAAGAGGGCAGAATAGAATGATAAATGGAATAAATGCTAATGTTGAGAGAAAAATTGGAGATTATATAATTCAAGGCTCCTCAAAACTACATGTTAGTATACCCTGGGAAGATTTGAGCAATTCTTGGTGTCAAGCTGCACTCTAGAAATATTAAATCTGAATCCATGAAACTTTCTCAACATAAGTATTTTTTAATTCTCCCCAAATGATTTTATGCTACATTGAAATTTGAGAGCCAATAATACAACTTAAAGTTTTAATTCACAAATAAGATAAATGACAAATAAATGACTTGTTCAATTTATACAGGCTGCACAGATTAAAACCTATATTCCAATCCAGGTCTTCCTAGCTTACAAGTTGCTTTCTTTTGCTCTTTGCCAACTCTATTGAAATCAATTAAAATAAGAAACATTCTTCGTACAGATGGCTGGATGGCAGTTTTATTTAGAATGACTTCTAGTCTGTTTTCCAAAACAAATTAGAAGGTAGATTGAAATATCTTCTTAGATTTTGAAGGACTATATACTTTAGATTGCCATCTAATTGAATTTTCTTTCTAGTTTTACAGCAGAAAATTACTTGAATTGTTTGCACAGCAATGCCTATATCCCTTGATTTTGAAATCACTTTCTCATTGCTTACCACCCTCCTGTGAGTGAGGTGGACATTTTCTCCATTGAATTAAATCACAGATTTTTATACAGAATTTGGAAATATAAAGGTTTAGAAAGTATGTTAATAAATGATTCACATATTTTAAATACTTTATGCCACTAAATCAATAAGTTAATGGTGATATTTCAACTTTCATGTTGATACTTGTTGTCAATTTCAGTTAATATTTTTGAAGGCACTCCCATTACTTAGAGAACACACACACACACACACACACACACACACACACACACTGTACTATTAAGCTGTGAAGGTCACAAGTTAATAGTCTCTAAATTTTATTTATTTATTTATTTATTTATTTTTAATTTATTTTTATTTTTATTTTTTAATTAATTTTTATTGTTGGTTGTTCAAAACATTACATAGTTCTTGATATATCATATTTCACACTTTGATTCAAGGGGGATATGAACTCCCATTTTTACCCCATATACAGATTGCAGAATCACATCAGTTGCACATCCATTGATTTACATATTGCCATACTAGCGTCTGTTGTATTCTGCTGCCTTTCCTATCCTCTACTATCCCCCCTCCACCCCCTCCCTCTAAATTTTAGATACAATTTTCAGATACAAATATTCCTATGGTAGAATATTCCATTTCATTTGTATATTCATTCAAGAAACATTAAAATAACCTTAATTTTGCTCCAGATACAGTTTTCTAAGACAATCTTCTATTATGCTAACAACAATACAAACAAAGCATGCTAACTTGCACTATGTCAGAAATATTTACCCATGATCATGTGACCCTGTAAAGAATCTTTCAATATCATTTGCACTGTCATGTTTTTTCTGGAAGTACTATATTTACTCTTTAGAAAATGTCATAGATTTTATGCAAACTTTAACCTTGCCTATTGTAAGAATTTGAAGAAAAATGATACTATGTGAAAAACTGAAGCTCAATATGTCATAATTGTTGATTTTGATCTTAATATATGCAAAGGACTTCAAAAATGCCATTGATTTATTGCCTAACTGGATACAGTACAATTGATTTTTAGGTCTTTGGTTGGTTTAAGGCTAAAGTGCTAAAATGGGTTTTCCAGAAAGAGAAAGGGATATGCATGTGAACAAGAGGGTGTTTGTAAAGGTCATCCCCTTCCAAGATAATTGCAGAATAATGGCTTTGCCATTCTGAAATTGACCAGGAAGGTTTCAGAGTCAGAAATCACGCTATTAAATACGTATCAATCATCATTTAAGTGGAGAGACACTCCGTTTGAATTGTGAACTTACTTCCTGCAGTTCCTATCTTCTATATTTTTGTGATTGTGTGTGCTTCTTTGGTTTTGGTGGACTATGGGACAGAAAGTGTTAGAACCCCTGCAACACAGATAGAAAGTCTGTCAAATCAACATGCCCCAGGCTACTGTTTGCCTTCCAGGGTCTGAGAAATGATGATAGAGGTCTGGCAAATGAGAGTAAGAGTCAAGTCAGCAACATACATAATTCCTTCCATCTGAACCTTCTCTTTCAGGAATAACTTTTGCTCTAGAGTCCTTGTGCTTCCAGAAAATCTTGTAAAAATCCTTGAACTTCCCGAGGCTGGCTAGCCTTTGTGGAAGCAACATAACACCTTATCTTTTCTCATAGGTCAGCGATTTTCTAAATTTATGGTAAGATACAATCAAAGAGCAAATTAATGACATAATCAGAGACAAATCAACACATTCTTAAAAAGTATTGCAAAATTACCTAGATACCATTATGGTTTGGATATGAAGTGTCCCCGAAAAGCTCATAAGTGAGACAATGCAGGAAGGTTTGAAGGAATGATTAAGTTATGAAAGCCTTAAACCAATCAGTGAATGAAACCTCTGACAGATTAACTGAGTGGAATGGAAGGCAAGTAGGATGTGGCTAAAGAAGGTGGGTCCCTGGGGGCTTGCCTGTGAGATATATATTTTGTATCTGGGGAGTGAAGATGCCCTTTCTGCTTCCTGATCATCATGTGAGCTGCTTCCCTCCACCCCATTCTTCTACCATGATGTTCTCCCTCACCTCAAGCCCCGAGGAATGGAACTGGCTTTCCATGGACTGAGGCCTCTGAAATCTTAAGCCCACAAATAAACTTTTCCTCCTCTACAATTGTTCTTGTCAGGTTTTTCAGTCACAGCAGTGAAACAACTGACTAAAATAGATATCAGTTTTTTAATGATTTACATTTTATGTTGATAGAGAAAAACCCAAGAAGCAAAGGTGATTATAAATATTCTATGTATGGGGAAAATGTGATCTAGTGCATGAAATTATATCCAAATGATCTTAGTAGACATTACAATCTTGACCTCCAGCGAGATTATATATGCAACAGGCACTCAGCCATTTGTGGCACCTTTGCTTTCTGTAGGAGATGTATCAATAGAATTAATTCCCATGGACAGGAACCTCAGGCTGTAATTCCTGCTGCAGAGGTGCCAGGAATTCATACCATTACAGTGCACCCTGAAGAAGGCAATGAGCCAGTAAGAGACCTGAATCAAATAACACATAAAGAGGCTTCACAGAACAATATTCACAGAATGGTGTGTATGAGTTTATGAAGTTGTATGACTCTTCATCATAAAACCCTTTACATGGATAAGCTTAAAATCAATCCTATTAGTAAAAGCTGTCGTGAGTAACATCAAAGTTAGTAAAAAAATAACAAAAACGCGCCACACAATTGGAAGCAAGTTGAGTTTTGTGAACTGTGTTTGTGTGAGGTGTGCATATTTCTCATATATACTCTCTTCAAATTATAGCAAAAATAATATCTCTTTCCTGGAAACTTTAGTGGTAATGGATAATATAATTGGAAAATCAAGACACTGAATTTTGGTTGCTTGAAAATTCAACCAAAAAATGCTTTATTAGGTATAACTTTTTAAAATTAAATTAGTTCAATGGAATTTCATGCATTTTGGAAAGTTTGTAACCCGAACTATTAATACAGAATACTCCATGGCCTTTAAAAATAATAAAACAATGAATTTTAAAATAATGTGCTCAGAAGAAAAATATTTAAGTAAAATTAATAAACATTTCTAGATTCACAAAAAAGAAGAGAGATGGATGGAAAGAGAATGATCAATTTTCAAGTGAAACCAGCAAATACAAATGTATATTTAAATATAAACAAGTTTTTGTATATAAACATAAACATATTATATGTGATTTTATATATATACATATATATATGTATATATATACACACACACACACATACACACACACATATATATATATATTATATATGACATAAATTGCTATAGACTGGGTGTCTTAAACAACAGCAATTTATTTCCTCACAGCTGTAGGGGCCAGAAGTCCCTGAACAAAGATTGTGTGGCTCTGGGTTTTCCTGGGGCCTTGTGCCTTGGCTTGCAAACGGCTTTCCTCTTGCTGTGTCTTCACATGGTCCTTCCTCTGAGTCTGTGTGTCCTCAACCCCACTTCTTATAAGGACCCTAGTCACTGAGATTAGGGCTCACAACAGCAGCATTATCTCCAAATCCACTCACATCCTGAGATCCTGGGCATCAGGACATCAGCATGTGCAGTTGAGAGGACACAACTCAGGCAGCCAAGCCCTTGAAAGAAATGCCAGAGACTCCCAAAGTGCTTTTAGTGTGTGTCTGAGAATGAACTCTCCTGGCTCACACACGGCTTAGTATCTACCAGCTAAGAAATAACTAACTCTTCCTGGAAAATGGGGTTTGGAAATGGTGGAGAAAATCTTGAAGAAGTGAAAACTGCAAAGTCCTCATTGACTCACCTCAACAGAAACATCTCGAAATGTGACATAAAATAATTCACTTCAAACAGAAATGAAAAGACAGAACCGCAAATACATTGCAAGCTTGGAGGAAAGCAGTGCTCACCAGGGCTCCCACACTGCACAGATTCCGTGAAATCTCTCGAACTCTGAGCATGAGCATCGTTGTCCTGTCATCTCACTTGTGAAAAGGGCTCTCAGCTTTTAAAATACAACCATTTTCCTAGAATCTGGCAACATCCCAAGAAATGATGAAGTTCCCTGTGGTTGGAAAATAGCTCCTATTACCTCCCTTATCTTTCTTCAATGAGCTTTATTAGGAAAGTGATAAATAACAGACATTCATGAGCAATTTAGTTTCTCTCTCTCTCTCTCTCTCTCTCTCTCTCTCTCACACACACACACACACACACACACACACACGCACACACACACACAGACTAGTTTTATTTGATGTCTTCTTTCCTATTATTACATTGGACACATAAGTCAAGAAGTTAGGCGTCTATTTCTAAATATTATCCACAATTCTTTGTAAAAGCAAATGAACCTAATGTCTTGCCAAGGTTATAAAAACTGTAATTTGAGGAAATGCTAGTGTTCAGGATGGGTTTGGGGTAAATAAAGCATTTATTATAAGCACATAAATGGATGTGAACCTCCAAATGTCACTTGCCTGTTGATGGAACAGCCTGCTTTACAGCAGCAAATGAGCAGGGTGAGCTGGTGGGGTCTGGCTGAGGCAGAAACCCCAGGGCATGTTTATTAGGTACGTATTTGACAAAGCTCCTGGAGTTGCTATGAGATGCTATGATTTTTCTGCATCTTAGGATTGGAAATGCTCTTTTCCAATTTTTTTTTCAAGAGTTGAGTTTTTTTATTAAACACCTTTCAGAAGAAATGTAGTCTAAGAGACGAAGCCCATCCACAACCTGAATCCTCACCTCCTCCTTCCTTTGTTCCACTGACTTCCAAGCTGAACAAGGTGGGAAGTCAGGGTCTCGGGCTGTGCTGCCCCAACAGATCCAGGATTCTCCAGTGATTTTGTTTCAGTTTCAACTTTCTCTGTCCCCATCCTGATCATCATCAATGATGTCTCTGTGTGGACACTGATGCCAGAATATACTCACAGCTTTAATAGAGACAAGAATCAGATGAGCCATCTCTATGGGAATTATGGAAGTCCCTCCTATTACCCCTTACTTAAGTTCATTTATGATAATATCTACTTTTACATCTTTCCCTCTTAAAATTTGAGAATAGAATTGATAGAGACAATCTGTTCCCTTTGATATTTAGTTGTAGTTGGACACAATATCTCTATTTTATTTATTTATTTTTATGTGGTGCTGAGGATTGGACCCGATGTCTTGCAAACTATAGGCCAGGGCTCCAACACTGGGCACAATCCCAGCCCCAAGAAAATAATCTTTTATAAAAAATAAACAAACCAAAAAAAAAAAAAACCCAAAAGCTTAACTCTGAGACCTCTCATATTACTTAAGAGAAGAATTTTCTTTCTCCCTCAAAATAAATAGAAACACATTCAATGCAGTGACAATTTGACTACATGGCTGAAAAACCACCAAACTATGTAAGTCAGGGAACCACAAGCCAGATTCCCTCTGGAATGTTCCATGGTATCTCTCTCCTAGAGTGTTCCAAGAGAAAGGTTAGGAAAATGCAAAACTGACCATTCTTTTGAGCAATTAAATATGACATGGGATGAGTTTTCGTAGAGAGTCTCCAGAATAACTTTGTTTTCAACTTGATTTGTGGTTTGTATTTGTTTCAAGTTTCATATATGCAAAAAAGGGGGGGGCAAGGTATCATTGTACAGCTTCATGAATGTTCTCCCAGTGAACACACCTGAACAACAAGCTCCAGAAAACCAAGAAAGAGAATCATGCCCAATACACAGGTACCCCTTTGTGCCCTCTCAGTCACTATCCCTCCAGAAGAGTTGTTTTTCTGGGGTTTTCTTTACCTAAACAATCATCAGTGAGTATTCTTGGGCATCTGCTTCATTCCTGTGGGTGTAGATGGTTGAAGGTCTTCATTCTCTTGACCATCTTGCATTCCAAAGTGTTTATGCACCATTTTACTGATGGTGGGCAAAGGGAAGTTTCCACCATGATTATTGCCAGTGTAGACATTAGAGTCATGAGAGCATACGTATTTATGTGTGCCTTTCTGTGGGTTGGTTTTGTAGGATTGGTATTGATGGTGCTTGAAACTTGCTTCAATAGACAAGGTTATTGAGTTTTCCAAAGTATTTCAAAGGGGCTTTTAGCAAACTATTATTTCTACCTTCAGTGTTAGACACTTTCAGGTTTTCCACAATCTTGCTATCTTTCTATACATTTTATAAGCTTAGAAGCTTATAAAACTTATTTCTAAAAAATTTTGTTGTTCTTTGTTGCATCTATTTTTAGACATTCAATGGTACGTGACATGTTGGATTGTGTTTTTAATTTAGTTTTCCTTGATGAATAAGAATATATGTTTATATTTATTGATTATATTTGTACCTTTCCTAAAGTCTCTGCTTATGTCTCTTTTTCTATTTTTTTAGGATATTTTTCTATTAAGCTCTCTACCCTTTTCTTATTATTTGAGAATTTATCTATCTATTTTGGGAATGTATATTGCTTGAACAAATGCAATCGGTATGTTTTTATTTGCCCTCGTTCATTGCATGTTACCTTTTCAATCTCTCTTTAATGTTTTCTAATGAACAGAAATTTCAGATTTTAATGTTGTTCAATTCATCATGTTTCCCTTTATAGTTAATGACTTCCCTTCTACTAAGAAATATTTGCAAATGTCATAATAGGAAGATCTACCACATTTCTGACTTTTGAGTGTTCCTTTTGCAAAAGAATCATGAAATTATATTCATTTGAGATATGTAATATCTGATCAACTCAGCAGTATATGGAAGGCATATTCTCACCACTCCTCTTTGAAGTGTGATATAAACTTCAGGTGACTTGAGAAATACTTATGAATTGTTTTTGTTCTAGTTTGTATTCTGTGTCATAGATAATTTTTCTATTCATTCACAATGCCATATTGTCATAATTAGTACATGTTTTAAGTCACCATTAATATCAGGATGCATCCATAATCTGGAAACATACTCTATGCTTATACATATGAGAATAGGAAAGACATCTCTAATCAATAACCTCCTATTGCAGCTTAATATCTCAAAAAGAAAAATTATATAAAACTCAAAAGATAAGGAATACATTAATCAGAATAGAAACCTATACATTCTAAAATTTAAAAATATAGGAAAAATATCAAAGTAATCAAATACTAGTTATTTGGTAAGAGCTACAAACAAAATAATCGGGGAAAAAAATAAACAAATTGCCATTATCCAAATTTAGGAAGCTGCCTCATAAGTGTTTCAACAGATATTGAGGAAATATTATGAACACCTTCATGCAAATAAATATGACAACTCTGATTTAAAAAGAGCATATTTTTTGAAAGACAAATGCTGTCAAAGTTCATGAAAGAAAAAAATAGTTACCCAGAATATAACTGCATGTATCAAATTAAAATTTCAACCAAAATTCTTATGCAAAGGCAGACTACTTCACTGATGAATTCAGCCTATCATTTAAGGAACAAAAGTACTAATTCTATAAAAATTCTTCTGGAAAATGAGTACAGCCTTTACCTGAAACTAAATTCATTTTAAGAGAAGATATTTCAGATTAATATCGCTAGTGAAAATTACATAAATATATGTGTAAATATATAAATTTTAGAAATCCATATTCCAATCCATGTAAAATATATAGTTCACAACCAAATAGATTTTCATCTAATGATGCAAGTTTGTTTCAACCTTCAAAACCAATCAACATAGTATACCATATTAACAGAGAATTGAAGAAATATGAGATAATCCCTGTAGACATGGAAGAATCATCAATAAAATGTACCACCTATTATTGATAAAAACTCATCAAATTGAAAACGGGGAGGTGAATTTTCTCAAAGTAATAGAATATATATAAAAAACTATACAGCTAATATCATATGAAGTTTAAAAAAACTGCATGTTTTCTCAATAAGCTCCAGAACAAGGGCAACTTATCAGTTTTAACCAATTCTATTCTACATTTTAGTGAGAGTACCAACCAATGTAATAAGGCAAGAAAAAGAAAAAAAAATAACTATCATGACCTGAAAGCTTCTGTTCCTCACATGTCCATTCTAACCCCCAAGGTGATGGTATTAGATGGTGGGGGTTTCTGGGAGACGATTAGGTCCTGCCCTCATGAAGAGAAGGATGCCCTTATAAGAGAGATCCCAGAGAGGCCTTCACTCCTTCTACCATATGAGGACACAGTGAGAGGCACCCTCCATGAAGCAGGTTTTAGACCTTCACTAAAAACTGAATCTGACATTGGATATCTGAGCCTCCATAACTGTGAGAAAAAAGTTCCAGTTGTTTATAAGCTACTCAACTTATGATCATTTTTACAGCAGCCTGAAGGGTTTAAGATGATACCCAAATTAGGCAAATTAGAGAGAAAGAAATACACATTTTTTTTACAGACAATATAGTTCTCTAATAAAAATTCTATGGGGTCTACAAAAAAAAAGTTGCTAAATCGAATAAATGAATTTAACAATAAAATGTAAGTAGTTATAAGACTAATATGTCAAAGTCATTGTATTTCTGTGTGCTACAAGGAACAGTGAGAAATTAGTAAAAATACCATTTTCAATAGCATCAAAAATAAGAAATAATATGAAGATTAGTCTGAAAAAAGTATACAAGACCTGTGATTAAAACCAAAAATACCATAAGTTAATGAAAACTTAAACAGAAAATAATTTTTTTGTTCACGTATGAGAAGATACGCTATTATTAAAATGTATCAAACTTCACAAATTTATCTGTAGATTCCACTCATTACTAATAAAAACTTCAATCTTTTTTGTAGACACTTACAAGCTAATAATAAAACTTGAATTTAAATTTAAAATACATATAATAACCAAGTGATTTGAAAAACAAATATAAATTATGAAGTCTTACACTTCTTGACTTCAAAATTTATTCCAAAGTTACTATATTCAAAACAGTATGATTTTGGTATAAAATTGGACAAATATGTCAATGGAACAGATTATAGTTTAAAATACATCCACACATATAGTTAATACATTTTCAAGAAAGTTATAAAATAATCTAGTGGAGAAAGGAGAGACTTTTCAACAAATGTGCTGAAAAATTAGATATTCATATGCAAAAAAGAAAAAAAAACCTTTGGAAAATAATTTATGTCATCCTTTCTGCCTAAATTACTTCAAAATGGATGAGAGACCTAAACTGAAAACTTTAAATTCTCAAACTGTAAAGCAACTAGAAGAAAAAAGAGAACATTTTTTTCTTGCAACACAGCATTATGCAGATCTCTTAAATATAATCCCCAAATTTCATTCCATAACAGAATATATTCATGGGACAGGTTCTACAGAAATCAGAACTCTGTTGTTTGAAAAATAATGGAGAGGTATTCAGGTAATTAATCATCTCACCTCTCATTACCAAGCCATGCAATCTACTCTTATGTATAGTTACATAATCTTTTCTGTACGAAAAGACTAGTTATTTACTAAGGGCTAAATATCTGCTACTTACAGAGAATATATTAAGAATTCCCCAAATGATAGACTACAACTCAGAAATAAAAAGGAATGAATGATGAATACACACAACTTAGAATTATTCTGAATGGAAAAGGCCAAAAATGAAAGAATGTTGACAATATAATTCAACTTATATAACTCGAGAAAATATTAATTATTCTTCAGAAAAGGAAATCTGATCATTGGTTGCTTGGAAATGGGTGGTTGGCAGGGAAACTGTAGAAGAGAGAATTACAAAGGAACAAAAGCAAACTATCAGGAGTGGTTGATATGGTCATTATCTTGCTTTTGGTAACAGGTTCATGTTTTGTATGCATATAGTTTTGTGTGCAAACACATATGTCAAATTTTATAAAATTTTATAAAATTTTACACTTTAAATATGTGAAGGGTATTGTATACTATTATAGGTCATTACAGAGGAAAGCTAAGATACTATAAGGTATTTGTTTCACAATTTTCCTTAGCTCTGTCTTAATACTAATGTATATCAAAGGGGAAAATAATTAGCAGAGATACTTATCTAGTTCAAAGAATGTAATGCTGTAGATCAGGAAATTACACTGTAATTTCAGGAGCTTTGTTGAAATACACATTTGAGTATGCATACACTGTATTAATTTCACCAAATTGTGATCCATACACTGAAAAATGTTACAAAATGATTTATTAACACTTGCTGCTCAGACTCAAGCATAACAGTGATTTGTTTTTATAGAAATGAATTTACCTCAAAACAAAAATTAGAAGTCCAAATTTTCTTTGAATGTTTTGCTAGTTTGTATATGTGTTTTTCTTAAATTATTTGAACTGTGAGCTGTAGCAACTCATATGTTTCACTGTAAATCCACCATTGTTCTTGAGATGTGCTGGAAGAATATATCTCCACTTTTATGTAATTCCCCATTAATGTTCATTAATATGTAGTAGTAAAACAGCTATCTACCATCCAGGGGGCACACAGTGATTGCCAATTTTACACGGAGGCATATGGTGTGGCTGAAGCTGATGCCACTATGTCACTGTGAGTTGATTATGATTTGGATAGGGCTGTCTCTTTGATTCCTTAATTTTGAAACAAAATAAAAAATGAGTATTATATAAATGCCCTAGAAAACATATGTTTGGTGATCTTTGACCTAATATTATCAGGCAAATAAAGATAATTAGTCAAGAGTGTTTTTGAGAATTTTTTATAACTGGTTTTATGTACTTGACAGTTATCAATGCCAAATGAAAATTTTGCTGTTTTCTTATTTCTAAAACATCAAATATTAAATTTGTATATCTAGATAGAGATGCCTACTAAATTATGAAGAAATGATAAGATGAAATGAAATGCTCATCTTAGATTTTCCTCATGTATATTACATTTCCTAGATATCTAACTGATGTTCAAATTGATTAATAAATCACCCAACTTTAGCTCTTAAGGAATTATTCTTAAAATACGTGCCAAAAATGATATTATTTCCCAATTGGCACTGAATGTATTCTGGGTGAATATATAATTGACCTTAAGCAGAAAATATCTTGTCTTGGAAAACCTTTTAGCCTTCTGAAATAAGAGATAATTTATTTCTTTTTGAATACTACAAGGTTGTGAGCTTGATTTCCAAACTATTGCTAGTCTACATCTTGATGTAATACAATAAAATCCACAGGAAAAATTGAGCAATTTATTTTCTCAAATCAAATCTATGAAATATTGTAATAAAAACTGCCCCATCACTAAAATCGTAGGCTTCTTACTCCAAAAGAATCAACTGTATTCCATGTTTTGATATCTCCTGCTATACCGCAAAGGTATTTGTTATGGTTTTAATACTCTTTTTCCTTCATAACCACAAATAGCCACCAACTTCTCTTTTCACAGAAGAAATTAGAGAAGAAATATTGAAAATGAGGTAGTTGAGTTGTCTGAATCTCTTAATAAAATATTAAGAATCTTTAACTTAGCCCTGCTAAAAATTCAAAATAAACAAATAATCAAACAGAAGCTTATTTATTTTTCAAATGGAAATGAATCTTAAAATTAATTGTACTAGAGATTTATAATAAAAATCCACAGAATCTTACGTAATCATTTTTCCCTTAAATCCCACCCAAATGATTGTCTTTCTTTTAAATGTTTTTTTTCATATTTACATTTTTCTTAATGTTATAATTAGTTACAAATTCTTGGTAATTAATTACAGACAAGAGCTCCTACTACATCTGATAGGGATTGAACAATCGGTCTCTTGCAGCTTCTCCTGTCTTGCCTACAACAACCCATTTTAAAGATAGTTGGATTTTTATATAAATAATTAATAATTTATAACTGGGTCAAGGACAGGATAATTACTATGATGTTTCCTTTTCATTGGCTTTTGGAGAGTTAACAATTTATTCATTTGTTTCTGTTTAATTATTTTATATGTCTGGTTTTAAATTCTACCCCTCAATTCTAAAATGCACCAACATATCTGTTAAAGATGCTCACTAATTTCCCCGAACATGTCAGATAATCCACAGCCATGCCATTCACACATTGAAAATTTACTGTTTTTTTATCTTAATTAGTTAGATATTTTTCCAAATCATATGAGACCTACTTTCTTTTTTCCCCTTTTTTAATTGATTCACATTCACCTGGATTATCTTTCCAAGAAAGCAATGTTACAATGGACAATCTCACACATATTAATCATTCATGTTATGCTTTCTATATGGCTGATTTTAGAAGCGAGATAACTGGGTCACAGAGGCAAATAAAAATTTTATGGATTATATTTGAGAATCTATAATATGTTGGTTAGTTTTAGTCATTTTTTTATGTAATGCAAGGATACAGAGATAAACAGAATAGTATTGCTTATTTTATGATGAGACCTACAATATCAACTAGCTATTTTACTGCTTCTTTTCAAAGCTGATAAAATAAAAATGTCAACAACAGTTGATGATGTTATTAAACTTCTTATTCCATGAATGGCTAGAATTACTCATGATCTTTTAAACATGTATTGAATTTTGCAAATGTGAAGAACAAAATGAGAAATTATATTGTTAAAACTTTGATTTCCCTGATCATAAATGAGCTTGGATATAATGTTAGATATTAATTTGCCATTTGTGCTTCTTCTAAATTCCCTGTTCATAAATGTTGCAAACTTTTAATATCAGTACCTTATTTATTCATAAAATTGCAATTATATAGTAAATATTTAGAAAATATAAACAATAAATATGGCTTTTACATTTTTTGCAAATAGTTTAGCTTTCTGCCCTCTTTACATTGCTTGTGGTTCCTTTTTTTATTACTTGCATAAATTAGTTCAGTTATTTTTTTTCTGAAGATGTAGATTTAAAAAAATCACTGCTACAAGTGATTTTGTTGATTATTTTATGTTGAAAATGTGACATATGTGATTCCACATCTACCTTTTTATCTTTTCTAAACATTGAATGAATGGTGCCTGAAATGACATTTATCACCCAGTGGAAATGAGATCCTTTTAATCAACCCGTGTTTTATGGTAGATAATATGTATATCCATTTCGTCAATTAATATTTCCCAGGAAATTCTACAAAAGATACTTCATGTAGCTTAACGCTTCAGAAAAATAATTACACAAAGAATTTAGGGAAATGTTTTCTAATGATTATAAATATCAGCAATTTTCTTTTCAAATCTTAATGTTCCTAAGGGTGGTAAAATATACTTGTTTGTTTCGTCTTGAGCATTATAGGTATTGTAGAAGGTCATCAGTGAGAGGTTGATCAATATTGAGGCTCTGTGTTGGTTTTCTGATGCTGAGAGGCTAACATGCTACTTGAGAAGAAAACAACACCAACAACAAAACTAGTCCTTTTTCATCAAAGTGACAGTTACACATGCCTTGGGCACTGAAAAGGTATAGCTAATTACTGATACAGTCGCTGAAAAGGGATTCTGGCTGTCATGATATATGAGCAAATTTGTCTTGCAAGTGACAAGTCAAACAGGGATCACTGGAAACTGGGTACTGCCAGCTCAGGAGGAGGGTTAGAGAAAGTGATGCTCATTCATTTTCCTTTGCAGGGAGGGAAGTATTCTCGACCATCATGTAAGACTGTGGAGTCTTTCATATGTGCTCATAGTGTTTCTAAACATTCTCATTTACAAATGTTTCTAAAAGGATTTGAAAAAAATATAATGGTTAGTGACCTCTAAAGTCCTTGCTTAAATGCATGACATCTGCAAGACTTATCTAGCAATGTGACATTTGCCTAAATTACAGACATTTAAATCATGCTTTACTCATGACTTATTGATGAATTGTAAAGTTTTTCATGGAGAAAGTATAATCAGTCTCAGTGTTTGTTATTACAAGGTTTTTTTAATGTCTTAAGTTCAGAGAATTATGTCATATGCATAAAATTGGCATTTATTGTGCTGCATGCAAATGATTACATATGAAGTTTGTGTGTGTACATTTAAATGAAAAATTATTTCTGTACAACAGAGAAAATAATCAGCAGAGTGGTTAAAAGGCAAGGTACAGAAAGGGAGAAAAGACTTGCAAACCAAGGACAATATCCAAAATATATAAGGAACTTAAACAACCGAAGAGCAAGAGAAAAAAAAAATAAGGGAAGAAAGGAAGGAGGAAAAAGAAAGAAAAAAAGACCTTGATTAAAAGTGGGCAAACAACCTAAGTAACCATTTACCAAAATAAGACATGAAAGGCCAAGTGGGATATGGAAAAATGCTCAATGGCATTAAGCATCAGGAAAATATAAATTTAAAAAATGAACTGAACAATTAACTGTTAGGATGACTATTATTTAAAAAAAAAAAGTCAGAATTAACATGTGCTAGCATGCCAGCAAGGATGTGGAGGAAAAGGAAGCCTTGTACACTATTGATCAGGATATAAATTACACAGCTATTATGGAAGACAGTATGAAGCATCCTCAAAAATTAGTAACAGAATAAAAGAAGTCGGCTGACAAACGTGTTGTACTGCAGGGTGCTCATGTGCATGTGGGCCATGGCACTGTGTTGAGGGTGGTGGCAAAGGGACCCGGGGGAGGACACCTGAGTGTGCCCAGGAGGAGTGAGGAGGGTCAGCATGGGTGAGAGACATGTGGAGGGGGTGCAGACAAGAACTCCCATCTAGCCAGGAAAATTATTGGAAAGAGTGGTGTCCTAATTTCTGTCCCTACCCTCACACCCGCCTGCCTTTGATTTGGGGAAGAAGAGCAATTTCAGAAGAGGACTTTTGACTCTGGAGTTAGTACACTACACTATCACAGGCACATAATAATCTTGTGGTTAGCTTATTTCCTTCTTCCTAAGTTACCTACGTATTTATGCAGAGAAAATTACCTATGAGTCACTTTGTCATCATTATTTGCAGGTTGTTCTACAGTAAATATATTTTTTCTTATTTAGATTTATTTTATCTATTTATTTTATATTTGAACCATCAAGGAATATTTGAGGTCTCTTAAAAATATACAAAGATCTTAAAAAATGATTTTAAGTTGGTAGGTGGGATAGGACAAATGGGAAAGGAAGTTGTGAAATATAAGATCTATTGAAGCAGGATTAATAAATTGTATTTCAGTCTCTAAATATATGTATTTTCTTTATATACATTCCACTTTTGATATTTATAAATCCATACATTTACTGCCCATCAATCATTCAAATAAGGTTTTATATTCATTTCAAAGGTAAAGTATACAGAAGGTGTAAATAAGCACCCGACTGTATTGGAAACAGGTGTATTTTGTGTCCAGTTAGGGAGATGGTGATGTGAGATCCCTGGGGACCCGGAGCCAAACACGGCAACACTCCACTCCACCACTGAGGGAGGCTGCTGGGGGAGCAAGGCCGGCAGAGGGCCATAGAGGAGAGCTAAGATAAAGGACTGAGTACGGTTTGTGGTGAGCTGAAGGTCACTGGGAAAGACAGAGGAAACAAAGAGGGCAGTAGGAAAAGACATAAATAAATATGAAGAGTTAAAAGTTAAATGAAGTATAATAAAATATAGTAGGTTTCCTTTTTACATTTTGGTCTGCTTTAATTATCAAGTGATAATTGTATATCTTATAGGGTACAGAATGGTATATTGATAGATGTACATATTGTGCAATGATCAAATCAGGGTAATACACATCCGTCACTTCTGATATTTATCGATTCTTTGTAGAGAAAGTTTTCAAACTGTCTTTTACTATTTTGAAATTTAAAATGCATTTTTATTAACTATGGTCAGCTTGCTCTGCAATAGCACCCAGAGCATATCCCTCCTTGTGACTGTGGCTTTGTGTCCACAGACCACCAGTTGCTCTTTTCACTCTTCCCTCCTTCTCCTGTGCCCTCCCAGTCTCTGGAATCCACCGCCCACCTCTGCTGTGATCACATGGATGCCTCACCCCATTGCTCTGGGTCCAGGGTGAGTCAGCACATCATGGCGGAAGGTCTGTCAGAAGGAACCGCTCAGGACATGGTGGGAACCAGAGAGCAAGAGGGAGGGGCTCTGGGGTAGATGAACCCTTCCAAGGTACACCCCCAGTGACCCACCTCCTCTAGCTATACCCCACCTGCCTACAGTTACCACCCAGTTAGTCCATTCAAATGAGAATGGACTGATTGGTTATAGCTCTCACAGTACAATCAAGATTTGGAGGGATACCTCAGATCCAAACCATAATCAAGTCCAACTTTATTAGATTCCACATATAAGTGAGACTCTACAGTATTTTTCTTCATATCCCCGACTTATTTTACTGAATGTTCCCTAGTTGGATCCATGTTGCTGCCAGTGACACAATTTTCTCCTTTAAGTTTGAATCATGTTCCATAAATATTTATAAATGTTGTCTACATTTTTTTTCTTTAATCTGGGCCTACCGGTTTATAGTTTCATAGAAAGCCAGGTTTGTAACTTTATTTTTGTCCTACCTTGGTAATAATCTAGAGGATCTCTTTTACCTTTTGTCGCAGTCTGGCTGGGCACAAATCATGAGCCACTCAAGCAGGAACAAACACGCGGCCCTTCCAGGAACACCACACACCAACCGGAACTCCCTCTACCAGAACTTCACCAACCAACGTGGACAGCAGGGGTCTATATACAATTGAATACACAGCCTATTTCAATCCAGGATCATCCAGTCACAGCAATTATACACAGCTTAACTTAATTATCATCATCTTAATGGCTCACCTCTCAACCATTACTTCTGGCAAAATGCCAGGGGCCATTCCAACTTGGCTGTGGCTCTCAGCACCTTTGCTGAGCAGCTATGTTATTTGAATATTTTCACACAGAAACCAATTCCCTGTAGCTATTCATCAGGAAGATGGGATCACCCTGCTCCACATTAGCAAGAGGACCATTACTTCTGGCAAAATGCCAGGGGCCATTCCAACTTGGCTGTGGCTCTCAGCACCTTTGCTGAGCAGCTATGTTATTTGAATATTTTCACACAGAAACCAATTCCCTGTAGCTATTCATCAGGAAGATGGGATCACCCTGCTCCACATTAGCAAGAGGACTCTGCAGGGACACTGTCTTTCTGGGAGTCATCCCTGGATTATGAAAATTGCCCTGAAATGGCACCAGATAGAAATAGACTTGAATTCCCTTAGAATGATCCCTACCACAAGGCCATGTGCAACCCTGGACTTTTCCAATATGTATCTCACTGATAAACATCATTTCAATGAAGATCAAATTGAATGAGGTTAAGTTTCCACATCCATAAAATATTGTTAGCCCACAGTAAGAACATTATACCATTGCTTTCCTCCTCTTTTTCACTGCACTCAAATTTAACCTTCTAGATTGTCCATCTTCCCTGGCCCCATTTCCTGAGTTGACCACACTCCCTACTCACCTCTACTGAAATTTTATTACTTCTTCCAGCCCTGCAGTTCAGATGTAACTTTCTTGTGAAACACAATAAACTTATGTCCCGGTTTCCTCAAGTCAATCCCCATCTACACCAGCTGTCCTAGTGATATCATTAATAGAATTTACTTTACTCTCAAGAGTGTATCAACTTGAACAATTTACATAGGAGATTTATGGCAGATTTCCCACAGCTTTATAGAAATTCTTCTTCTTGAGACCAAGTTAAAAGCAGAAGGAAATAATACATACATAATCTCCCAACAACAAAGGCATAGGGCAGACTTCTACAGAAGACAAATTTCAACAGCTTTTGTAAGAAGTTAACCTAATGGTAATAATAAATAAATGAGGCAAAGCTGACAAACAATTAATGTGATCTCAGGGCTCTGAAAGCAGGTGCAAGAACCCCAAATGCTGTGGCTTTACATGTATCTTTTAAGTGAAGGGCTGTTTGTAGAACAAGCCACCTCAGTTCAACTGACATTTCACTAAGCAGAAATGCTGCAGCTAGGTTATTGTCCCTTGGGGGAAGAAAGGAGATTTCTTTGACAAACAGATGCAAGATTGTGACACACTGGAGTACCTATGAATAGTACTGATAACCCCCGAAATCTCATTCATTCTTGGTTCTAAGTGGTCTTCAGCCCAATGGTTCTGAGCCCCATTTCAGGAATACAGATGATTAGCCCTATCCATAGTCAGAGTTACAAGTTTATAAAATATTATAGTATTTTATAATATTTTTGTGACTATGTTATAAAACATTTACAGGTAAACAAGGTAAGCCATGCATTTCAGGAAAGCCTGAAATAAAGAAGAAGAGATTTAGAAAGAGAAGAGACATTCTTAAAATGTGCTTAAATAATATTTTCCTCCAAAGCAAAATAGATAAAATATTAATCAAATAAAAGCATAATTGGTGTAAGAAAGATTAAAACAGAAGATGTTTTGGGATAGAAGACAATCTTATAAATCTCATCATAAATTTTAGAATCTAAAGTTTGGAAATTTTCTTTGATTTGCTCAATAAAAAGGAGTCTTAAAATGTGAAAGGAGGGTTAGGGATGTAGATTAGGATGTAGATTGCTTGCCTCACATGCACAAGGCCTTGGGTTCAATCCCCAGCACCACCAAAAAGAAAAAAAAAAAAAGGTGAAAGGAAACACAATTACCATAAATCATAAAACAAGGGGATGGATGGCCCAATACCCATAAGTTCCAGAAAGAGGTCACAGCAAAAATAAAGAAAGTCATTAATAAATATAACAGAATTATTCAGTCAAAATGGCACAGACTTTTCAAATTTCATGAAGCTTATTAAATTTACAAAGAAAGATATACTCAGATACACAATTGCAAACTATGATATAACCAGATGAAAAATAAATAAATTAAAACTTCCAGGCTAGTATGGATTGGAATGCATTCACCCAAAGCTATGTTCAGTTCTTGCCTCTCATGCACCTTGCACATGGCCATGTATGGAAATAGCATCTCTGTTGAAGTAATCAAGATAAAATGTGTTCATACTGGTTTAGGGTGGTCCTAAGCCAATAACTGATTTTTTTCTAAGAGGTACTGAGGCACAGAGATTCATAGACACATGGAGAGAATGCCACGTGATGACTAAGTGTGGAGATATGCATTCAGGATCCAAGGAATACCAAGGGTGGGGAACTGCCCTGGGGACAGGAAGAGGCAATGAAAGAGACTCCCTGGAGCCTTCAGAGGGAACATGGTTCAGTCAACACCTGGATTTCACAGTGCCGCCCTCTAGAACTACAGAAGAGTAAATTCATCTTGTTTCAAGCCACCTACTTTGCAGTTCTTTGTTACAGAAGCCCCAGGGAAATAATCCGCATGGCTTCAAGAGGTGGGAGGAGGTAATCTCCAAAGGATAAGGAATAAAACTGCAAGTGGACCTTTAGGCAGAAGGTGCAGGTAGAACAATACAAAGAGGAAGCACCTTCCATTTGAGACAGCACCTTCTACCTGGAATGCAGGAAGAAGAAGTCACACGAGAGTGAGAATATTTTTATATAAACAGTGACTTTCACATTTAAACGCTGTGTGTCATTTCTTAGTATTTTACTTCAGGATGTTCTTAAGACACATGAAATAAGAGGAGGACATCATGTCTAGAAAATAATATACCATATTCAGGGAGCAATTAATGAGAAGTCCAAGGAAGACATATGTGCAAGAGTTTGGAAACCAACCAGTCTATGTTGAGAAAGGTTTTGTGTAGAATGCATAGATTTATTAGTGTGCCTAAAAGGTTAAAGAGTACTGAAATTGAATATTTTGATCAGAACAAGATTAAGACAAAGGACAACAAACAAAACTGCTCAAATAAACTCTCCAAGAAATCAGATGTGATCCTAGCATATATTTGACTGAGTATTGAACAAAACTCACATATTATATTTATATATACTGGATGCACATCTGTATTTTTTAATATAAAAGGAGGAAGCATACCATGATGTAATTATTCAAGTAGATAATTAAATTGATCAATCAAATAGAAAGTTAAGATGTAGCAGCAAGTCAATCTTTTTGTGTAGTACGTCAAGACATAGCTAAGAAAGGCAATATTGTATGTGTCTGTGTGTGTCTCTGTATGTAATTTAGTCAAAGATTCCCAAAATTAATCATCACAGAAAGATGGAAAGGAAAATTTAAAATAATTGGACCTGCATCGACAATTTTCTCTGCTTTATACATGGGGAAATGACAATTTCTTCTGCTTTGACTTTGTAGTTTTCTACATGGTATGAATTAATCAGATCTAAGTCCATGTACTTTTAAGAAAGTTTCTATAAGCTATTTAATATTTGGAAAGATTGAAAAGATACTCATTTTGTATCATGAAAATCAAAGCATCTAAGTGCTGACTTTCTTGAATTGTCAACCCGCTGTGTTGGGCTAAAGATAATAGCTCTTTTTTTTCAGAAGATATCAAGAATCTTCTTTGTGTCAATGAGCTTTAGCTGGATACTTGGTGAATCAAGGAATAATGAAGGTAGCAAAAAAGAATATGGTCCTGGTCAAATTAGAAGGAATTTACCAGAGACCCTACTCTGGGTGGGAGAATAAGAGGCAGGTATATGCGGAATATATGCAGACAGATATATATGTAGAGGGAGGACATTGAGGAGACAGTGGAACACAGAAACACCCAACTAAGCATGAGACAATCCCAGAAAGCACTTCTTGCTTTAGTAGCCCTCCAGATGAAAGTTCCTTTGAGTCACATTAGGCGTGGTATTAGGTTCAGATGGCAAAGGAGAGAATTTACCAGATAACTGATGATGTAGTTCCCTACAGATTGTACTAGGCATTCAGAAAATCAAGAAATCTCTGCGTACCCTGGGGAGGACACAAGCACCTACACCAAGAATCACTCCCTTGGAGGAGTCTAGGTGGGGTGGTGGGGTTGAGAGTCAGCAGCACGCAGCAAGAAATGGAGGAAGCCGTTTATCTCAGCCATGAAGGCAGAGTCCAATTCAACCCAATATTCAATGACAAGTATTTAGACTAGGACAGAGCTAAGGATAGCTACCCTTATGTTCTTTCCAGGAAATATGACCAGACTTCCTCTACTTCACCTTGAATATGAGAAAATATTAAAACTTCCTGTCTAGAAATTGGATTTAGAATTAATGGAACATATAACCTAAAGGAGAGTTTTAAATAAGATAAAGGCAAGGTAAAAGTAAGGGGTAAAGCTACACTACTTCTCTACTTACATGAAATGGAGTCTTACAGGAAGGATTACATGACTTCTATAAACATAAAAGAAAAATTAATAGACTATACCAGATTTGTGAGATACAATTTTTGACCTTCACTACATTATAATTTACATAAATATGAGTTAAAAGTTTAAACAAATGACTTCTTTTTTTTAACCAGTTTTGCAATACATTGAAGATCATTAGGATAAGATTAAAAAGGGGAGAGTTTTCAACTTCCCATTTCCTCTCTCCTCTGTTATTGATATATTGTCGAGAAGTTCAGCAAGAGTGAGAACATACACGTAAGATGTGATCATAATGAAGACAAAAAAGCATTTCCTTGTATGCAGCCAAATGTTTGACTGTATAAAGTAGATGAAAACAAAGGAAAATTAATTATGTTTCAGGGTTTGTACCATTTAACTCACTATCCAGGGGAGCGATATTGAATTTTTGGAGAGCTTCAACTCAATTTTCATGTGGCACACACACACATGTTAATATAAGCATCACAAAGAAAGTCTAGAAGGCATGCTGACCTAGGTTGATCGTCCAAACCATATCTCAGATCTAATGCTCATTTCACTCTATTTTAATAGTCCTTCTAGACAAACTTAATGCTTTTCCCTAAATGAAATAAAACCAATCCTCATAAAAAAGTACAAAAGGGAAAACCAACTAAAATTGCTTGTAATGTACCAATAAGTCTGAGAGCCCTCTATGTGATTCAATAAATTACCCTGAAAACAAAGGCTGAGTTTACATAAAAAATTCCAGCATAGCATAAGTGAGTATAATGATTACCTTATGCATTATGGTAGCATAACTAAAATAAACTATTAAATGAAAATGATTTACTTAAATACTAACAAACAGCCTACGAATAGCAATCTCTGCTCTTAACTTATTAGGAAATGAGACCTTAGGAACTCAAATGTACGTAGTAAGGAGGCCAAAATTCCTATCAGTACTCATCCCACAGCAATTCTTTCTCCATTAGAAACACTAACTGAAAACCCGACGTGCTCCTAACTATGCCACTAAAATGCTGCACGCTGACACCTGGACAAGTCTCTCCCAAGATAGTTCAGGAGCTAATTTCAGCCATAATATTCATCCTTCCATCTTATCCTCCATTAGACAATGGAGATAAAGTTTAACCTAAGAATATTATGTTTTATAAAAGAAAAAAATAAGAATGTATAATTGTCTCCACCATTATTAAAACCATGTCGATAAGATTATGAAATATAAAAAGGGTAATTTAGGATCAACTACAATATTTGGTAGTTTTTTAACTTTTTAACTTGCAATTATTGTAGTAAGGGCTCTAAAAATTAAGGAAACAGATCTCAAAACTGTATTATCTGGAAAAAATCCATTATGGGAATTCATATAGAAATGTTTATAATAATAATAATAGGAATAAATTAAGCTGAAAACAGATGAAAATAACATTTGCAATGGTACACTAAAAACATTCTGTCCACTTACCAATAATCTGAATGAGTCAACTGGCACTATTTCAATCTAAATTGTCCTGTGTGCTATCCCAATTCATCCTCAGAAGTCAGTCCAATATATTTGAAGAAAACTTTCATATCCATTATTGACATATTATTTACAAAATTGATGACTGAAAGTTTTGAATAGGTATTTTCCCCAAAAGCAAAAGTCTGCACAAACTCAAAGGAATTAGAAGCCCATATTTTTATTTATATCAATACTTCCCAAACTAAAGGAACAGAATATATTAACAAGAGAAAAAATAGCCCCTATAAGCATGATCAACATCCTCTTCTCTTACAGCTTGTCGTTCATTTTTGCTTTTACTATGAGAATCAATATATCTTAAGTGCTCTAGCAGACTACCTCAGGAGACCAGGCCTAGCCCAGATCTACCCACACTGGCCTGTGAGGGACCCACACTCACTGTAGGCCCAGGTCACTCCACCAGTGACACCCATTGGAGCCCAGCTTTCACCCACACCTACTTGCACAGGACCCAGGTCCAGGTAGGTCCGAGTTGACCCCCCACACAACTGGGAGCCTAGGCCTAACCCACTTCTATCTTGGGACACTACAGTCATTACCATAGCCTTCCCGACACAGTAGTCTCTAACTTTTTGACAACAGATAGGGCCTAGACACAGCTGGATCTCAGAGCAGACATCCCAAAGAGAGTGTGAGGCCCACACTCTCAGCCCCAGCTCTGTAAGACATAGCATCCATCGTGGGGCACCTCAACTATTAGCTCAAGTTACCTCGGCTATTGTCACCACCACTTTAATTGTAGGAGCATACACTGAGGGACACCAGCAGTGTCTGGAAGCCCAACATCAAGGTGAGGTACAGACAATCTGCAGGGGTACCGCAAGAATATAGGGTAGAAACTGCAATGTCACAGGTCCACACTGCAAGAAAGGAAGAGGCATACACAACTTGAAAAAACAAGGGAGGAAAATGCCCCAAACAAACCAGGATACTAAAATAACAGAACCCATGGACAGAAAAGTTGATTAAATATCAGAGAAGGAGTTCAGAAGGCTCATAATTAAAATGACTGGTGAATTAAAGAATGAGCAAATACAGGCAAAAATCGATCACTCCAACAAAGAGAAGAGAGCAAAGACAAGTAGCAAAAGATTACTTCAAGAGAGAGATAGAGACTCTGGAAAAAAAAAAAAAAAAAGTCAGAAATCCTTGAAACGAAGGACACAATACACCAAATAAAAAACTCAAAAAAAAAAAAAAAAAAAGCATAACCAACAGACTAGATCACTTGAAAGAAAGAATGTCAAATAATGAAGACAAAGTATACAATCTGGAAAATAAAGTTGATCATATAGTGAAGATAGTAAGAAACCATGAACAGAACATCGAAGAATTATGGACAGCATCAAAAGGCCAAATCTAAGAGTTATTGGGATAGGGGAAGGCACAGAGTTTCAAACCAATGGAATGCACAATCTCTTCAATGAGATAATATCAGAAAATTTCCCAAGCATGAAGAATGAATTGGAAAACCAAATACAAGAGGCTTACAATACACCAAATACACAAGATTACAACAGATCTACACCAAGGCACATTATAATGAAAATGCCTAGCACACAGAATAAGAATAGAATCTTAAAAGCTGCAAAAGAGAGGAATCAGATCACATATAGGAGAGGACCAATTCCTATCTCAACAGATTTTTCAACGCAGACCCTCTAAGCCAGGAGATCATGGAATAACATATATCAAGTTCTGAAAGAAAATGGATGCCAACCAAAAATCTTTTATCTAGCAAAATTAAGCTTTAGATTTGATGGTGAAATAAAACCTTCCAAAATAAACAAAAGTTAAAAGAATTTATAACTCAAAAGCCTGCAATACAGAACTTCCTCAGCAAAATATTCCACGAAGAGGAAATGAAACACAATGTTGAAAATAAACAGAGGGAGGTATTACACTGAAGGAAAATCTAATCAGAGGAGAAATCAAGCCACATTAAATACCAAAAAAATAAACAAAAATGGGTGGGAATACAAATCATGTCTCAATAATAACCCTGAAAGTTAATGGCCTAACCTCACCAATCAAAAGACATAGACTAACAAATTGGATTAAAAAAAGAAAAAACAATATGCTGCCTCCAAGAGACTCCTCTCATAGGAAAACACCAACACACGGAAGGTGAAGGGTTCAGAAAAATCATACCACTCACATGGACTGTGGAAGCAAGCAGGGATTTCCATCCTCATACCAAATAAAGTAGACTTCAAGCTAAAGATAACCAAAAGGGATAAAGAAGAGCCCTACATCCTGCTCAAGGAAATCAAACACCAATAAGACTTCACAATTATAAATATATGTGCCCCAAACAATGGAGCATCTATGTTCATCAAACAAACTCTTCTCAAGTTCAAGAGTCAAAAAAAAAAAAAAAAAACACAACACAATAATTTTAGGTGACTTTAACACACCTCTTTGGTCACTAATAGATAATCCAAGTAAAAGGTGAACAACAAAACTATAGAACTCAATAATACAATCAATACTTAGATTTAACTGATATATATAGAATATTTTAATCCTTCAATGAGAGAATAAGTCTATTCTCTATTCTCTCATTGAAGAACAGAGAATAGACCATATATTATGCCACAAAGCAACTCTTAGCAAATATAAAAAAAGTAGAGATACTACCCTGCATTCTATCAGATCATAATGGAATAAAATGAGAAATCAATGATAAAATAAGAAAAGCTACTCCAACACCTGGAGACTAAATAATATGCTACTGAATGAACAATGGGTTGCAGAAGACATCAAGGAGGAGAAGACAAAATTTTTAGAGGTGAATGAGAACACAGATACAACATATTAAAATCTCTGGGATACTATGAAGGCAGTTCTAAGAGGAAAGCTCCTTGCATGGAGTTCATTCCTTAATAGAAGAAAAAAGACAACAAATAAATGACTTAACATTATATCTCAAAGTCCTTGAAAAAGAAAAAAACAAATCTAAACTAAAAGCAGTAGGAGACAGGAAATAATTAAAATCAGAGCTGAAATCAATGAAACTGAAACAAAAGAAATAATTGAAAAAAATGAAAGAACAAAAAGTTGGTTCTTTGAAAGAGTAGATAAAGTTCACAGACCCTTAGCCATGCTAATGAAGAGAAGGTGAGAGAAAACTCAAATTACTAATGTAAGTGATGAAAAAGAAAATATCATGACAAACACTACAGAAATACAGAAGATAATTAGAAATTATTTTGAAAACGTGTACTCCAATAAAATAGAAAGAATTTAAATCAAGAATCAATGAATTGGATGGATTCAAACTAAAAAGTTTGTTCTCAGCAAAAGAAAAAATCTGTGAGGTGAATAGGGAGCCTACATCTTGGGAGCAAATCTTTACCCCTCACACATCAGATAGAGCACTAATCTCTAGTGTATATAAAGAACTCAAAAAGCTAAGCACCAAAACAAAACAAAACAAAACAACAACAACAAAAAAAACCAAATAACCTAATCAATAAATGGGCCAAGGACCTGAACAGACACTTCTCAGAAGAGGATATACAATTAATAAACACATATATGAAAAAATGTTCATCATTTCTAGCAATTAGAGAAATGCAAATCAAAACTACTCTAAGATTTCATCTTACTCCAGTCAGAATGGCAGCTATTAAGAGCACAAATAACAATAAGCATTGGTGAGGATGTGGGGGAAAAGGCACACTCATATACAGCTGCTGGGACTGTAAATTGGTGCAGCTAATGTGGAAAGCAGTATGGAGATTGCTTGGAAAACTGGGAATGGAAACACCATTTGACCCAGCTATCCCTCTCCTCAGTTTATAACCAAAGGACTTAAAAATAGCATACTACAGGGACACAGCCACATCAATGTTTATAGCAGCACACTTCACAATAGCTAAATGTGGAACCAACATAGATGCCCTTCAATAGATAAAAGGATTTTAAAAATGTGGCATATATACACAATGGAATATTACTCACTAAGAACAGAGAACAAAATCATGGCATTTGCAGGCAAATGGATGGAGTTAGAGAAGATAATGCTAAGTGAAGTTAGCCAATCCCCCCAAATCAAATGTGGAATGTTTTCTCTGATGTAAGGAGGCTGATATATAGTGGAGTAGTGAGCAGGAGCATGGGAGGAATAGAGGAACTCTAGATAGGGCAGAGGGGTGGGAAAGAAAAAGAGGGGGCAGAAACGTGATGGACATTATTATCTAAAGTACATGTATGAAGACACAAAATGGTGTGAATATACTTTATATATAACCAGATATATGAAAAATTGTGCTCTATATGTGTAATAAGAATTGTAATGCCTTCTACTGTCATATATAAATAAAAAATTCAATTTAAAAAAGCAGGAAACAATTTTTAAAAAATTAAAATTAAAAAAATCTTAAGTGCTCATATCAAATTTCATAGTATTGGACCCTACAAATAAATTTAAAAACTGAAGTAAGAACACAATTCTGAAATGTAGTTGCATGAGATAGTATTTCACAAGCAATAAACACATATTTTATCTATCCAGAATGAGAATTTATAGTATATTTCTTTATTAATACTTTTAAAGTTATTGTCATAAAGAGTCAGTTTTAAAACAATCACAAAATTTTCGAATTTATGACATAGTCAGGAGTCAATAACACTTTAAAAATCAAAATATTTTAATTACGTTCTCATATTTATTCCCTTTACACTTTAATATCTGATTTTAAATGCACATAAGAAATAATATAAACCGATTGTCTGTAGATTCAACCTTTAGTATATGAAGTGAATGTTTTTAACATATAAGGCCATAGCATGTCTAAACTTCCTGTCTTTCTAATAGAAAAAAAGTCTCAATTTTGGGGACACTTTACATTAAGTAGTAATTTTTCTAATCAATCAATTTTAAAAAATTAATAGTTTTTACTATTCTGAACCAAATTTTATCCCACATAGGGTCATTAAACATCTTTTGGATTGAACTATCTTCCTGTTCATTGTAATAATTTTGGTAACCTGTATTTATTTATTCAAAATTCCCACAAAATTTATATTATTTATATTATTTACTATTTATATTCATATTATTTCATCTGTTTTAATCTTATGTTTTAATATGTATCATGTACACAGGAATCAGATCAAGTCTTGTCACACTTTTCACACTTTTCATCTAAGTGATCAGTTGTGTAGTTTATGGAGTAAATTTCAATTTGTATCAGCAATAAAAAAGGTTAAATTGTAGCAGCTCTATAAATCCTGTGATGTTAACTAGGCTATAAAAAATAAATGCTGAAGCATTCATTTCTTCATCTGCTCTGTTACCAGATGATTATTGCTACTACTTTGCCTATTTTATTAACAACTTCTTCAGAAACAAAAAGTTAGCAAATTTGAAAGAAAAAGACAAACAAGGAAACGCAAGGGCTAAACGAAAAGGTTGTGAATATAACAAAATTAGCCAAGTGGTGAAGTGAAAATTTTACAGAGAGAATAAAAAATGCCTTTACTGCATACAGAAACATTTAATAGAAAAAGAAAGCTGACAGGATTCATATATTTTCCCAGTTATTTTTTCACTCCCAACTCTAAACCCTACAGAGATCAAATAGTTTTGAACAATTGTAAATGTCAATAGTTGTTTGAATACTAAATGATTATTAAAGGTGAAACAACTTTGGATTTCAGGCCATAAATGTCTTTGAATTTTAAAATTTTGCAGCTGCAATGTATTTTAGAGATCATCTCTTGTGAAATATTCATTTTACAGAGTGGCATTCACTAAACAGAGGAAATAAATGACTGACCTTTGTGTCAAGTGATAGAGTTTGACATCTAAATAGCCAGCAAGTTTGAACAAGTATTTCATGTAAATTTATTTTATTCCTTAAAGTTATAGCATTCTTATTATACTGTAGTTATTTTTGGTGCCCAATGTGACCCTGCCTTCATTTTAGCTTTTTTCTCAAGTACTAATATGACCACTTGGTGCTCATTAAACATCTTTAGTCTCCTTTCATTTCCCAGCTGTTTGGAATTACCCACATCAAGGTGGTAGGTTGTGGCAATGGGGGGTAAATGGGAACAATGAGCATCATTTCCAAGCAAAAGCAGAGAAGAGCTGGTGTGAGTGCTGTATGAGCCTATACTCTCCCATGATGATCTTGGAGGCCATTTGTTGGGGTCGAGCTGACTGGAAGAAATCTGCTCTATTCCATGTATGAGAGTCATCCTAGTAGTCACTCAATTCTCTGTAGACTTTGCATGAATCCAAAAAAATATATATGAGGGGCTGGGGTTGCGGCTCAGCAGTAGAGTGCTTGCTTTGCATGTGTGAGGCACTGGGTTGGATCCTTAGCACCATATTAAAAAAATAGATAAACAAAATAAAGGCATTGTGTCCATCTACAACTAAAAAAAAAAAATATTTAAAAAAAAGAAAAAAAGAAACATATGAAACTGCTGTGGTTTGTCAATTGAATTGTTACTGAAGCACAACTTAGGCTACTCTTGCTAATTCTCTCTACAAAGTCTTCCCCATAGATTTCCGCATATGTGAGCTGCTACTTCCCTTTCACCATCACTTTTGCCTGATGTAGTTTGCTTTACTGTTTTTCAGTGTTACCCAATAACTGACCCCTTTCATGTCTTAATTTCTTACAAGTGTTTTCCTTGTATTGAAATTGTGTTTCCTCAAACATCATCTCACGTTGGTAAATGCATTTCATTCTCCTTGACTTGCAAAGTCAGTTGACATTATAAATCACCTGTTTCTTTAGGAAAGTGATGTTTCTGCCTTCAGTTACATCTCATCTCTTTCCTCAGAGATCTTATGCTTCTTTCTTTGCAAGAATAATATATGGCCTTCCTATATTGATGGTTTTTAAAGTACATTGTGATAGGTTCCTCTAGGATTAGCTATCATCTCAGACTCTGATTGAACCTGATCTTATCATTGTTACCACCATTTTCCTTACAAGCATGTCTGTCCTGCTTTCCCATGGGGCTAGAAGGAATTAGTATCTATGGATCATTTAGAACAGAGGACAGAATCACCCAAGGTCTCCCTCTCTTTTGACCTCTATACAGCATCGATCTCCCCTCAGTTCCACTTCCAGACCATCTCAGACCATGCCAATTCTGACTTTTTGGTGATCCCATCATCTCAGAACAGAATGTGCCTAAAAAAAAAAAAAAAGACCTAGATACCCGGAAACCATGACTTTCATTAACTGCCAGGGATTTGTAAACCTTCTGGACAGCGTTTATGTTGAAATTTGCTGAGTATAAATCTAGTTTGACACAAGACCATTCAACCCTCTCTGGTGGAGGAAGGGGTAGCTGGACTCTGCTCTTCACTTCATTGCCTGCTGCATTCTAACCCACAGAGAAAACCCACCCTGTTCACTGAATTCAAAGATCACACCCTGGTTTTCCTCTCTGTGCCACTAATTTTTGGTTTTATCGTGTCTCACACAGACTACAGAAATAACCTCCTAATTGCATTTCTTACTAATCACTATGGTTTAGATATGGGTTTGGTGTCCCCTGAGGCTTCATGTGTGAAATTTATCCCCACTGTGAGGTATTTAGAAGGTGGAAGATATCTGACCATGATGTTTAGTGGGGGAACCTTCAGGAAATGATTAGGACCAGATAGAGTCATTAAGGTGGAGCCTCTCTGATTGAATCCTGAGGGTTTTCATTCTCTCTCTCTCTCTCTCTCTCTCCTTACCGCCCCCCTCCCATCTCTCTCTCTCATACAAACACACTTTCTCTTGTCACATGATGCCACATACCACCTGAGGACTCTGCCAGCAAAACTGTTCTGGCCATCATTGACCCCTCAGCCTTGGACTTTCAGGGCCACAGGCCACAATAGGCCTCTTCTTTTTCAGGTAGCCTGTCTCCTGTAACAACAAAAACAGACCAATATTCCGATTCATATTTAACACCACTGCTACTACGTGCAAGTTATGATCATACCCTCCCTCTGATTCACATAACCACTTAAATCCTTAATATAATATCTAAGTCTTAAATATAATACCAATGGGACTTCACAATCTGGTTCAAACTTAAATTTGAAATTATATGTACTATGGATGTGCTGTATTTTTTTCTGTTTTCATATGTAAGTAGGGGGACTATGCAATATGAGTTATTACAAAGCTTAGTAAACTATTGAGAAAAACAATGAGTGGAAAATAGGAATACGAAGCATAAATCAAGTATGCCCCAGGCGAACTGGGATATATATAGTCAACCTGATACATCATTTTTATCTTGCTTTGTAATTTTCTATTTGTGCAAATCGATCCTACCTGTCGCTGGAATGCTCCTCATTGGAATACTATTCACACTTCAGATCTTCCCATAAATGTCACTTTTCTTGTATTTTTCTTTTTCCAAAGCTTTTTTGTTGTTGTTGTTTGCAAGTGACAGAAACAGCTGAAATTAACTTCCTGGGTGGTCATCAGGTAAAAGAAGACTGCAGCATGAATGGACTGAGTCGTAGCTACCACCTCACAGGGCTCTGGGCTCTTTTGCTCTCAACTGCAGAGATCTTTCATGCAGTAAGAGACCAGGAACAGGGTAGCAGTTTAATATGTTATTAAACACAGAAATCCCAGAAGAGAGAGGAGATCCTTTTCCCAAAGCCAGTATCAAGAGCTGCAAGGACAGAATTTTATTGACCTAGCTTTGGGTTTCTACATTTCTGGTCTAGTTACAGTGGCTTGCAGGCTTAGGTCATATTTCCATGCTTCCATCCAGAGAGACAGAGTACGACCATCCCTGACACCCCTCAGAACCACAATCAACAAAGGTTTTCATCAGAAAAGGAAAAAGGCCTTTCTTTGGGACAAACAAAACAAAAAGGGCCACAGGATCAAATAGTTATGTGATAGCAACAATAACAAAAAAATCATTGTATTTATGTGTGAGTGTTTGCACCTTCATTCTGTGACACACCAGTTACCTCCCTCAACTTTAATTGTCTTATCTGTAAAATAAATTTTGGGGGGAGACAAAGTACAATATCTTCACGTGACTTGAAATGGTTGCTCTCAGAGCTTAAATGCATTGCTATTAATGGTATCAGTATTCCCACTCCTTCTTTCCTCTTGGTGTCTCATTGATCATATCATGCTTTAAATATATATATATTTATATGTATATATATGTGTATATATATACATATATGTATATATATATTATATTTGCTTGTAGATGGACATATTTTGTTTATTTATTTTTATGTGGTCTGAGGATCAAACCTAGTGTCTCACATATGCTAGGCAAGCACTCTACCACTGAGCCACAACCCCAGCCTCTCATATCATGCTTTTTAATTTCTAACAGAAATTATCTATTATTATCTGTGTCTAACTTATTCCCTCCATTATGTCTTCACTTCTTGCAGTTTGCATTCATACCTTTTTTCACCTTCCTGTTACTCAATACTCAGCATGACTAGCACTCAATATCTAGCATTCAACACCCTGAACAAAAGAAGCCCTTAATATACAACTGATGGTTGTGCTTTTTTTTCACATACCACACACTATATATGTTCATCAGCTTCCCTGAGAAATGGCCAACTTCCCAAAGCAAAGATCTTGTCTCATTGTTTTCATCTTCTAAAATTTTTAAGGCAATGTTTTGCCTACTTTGAATATATAATGAACTCGAATGAACTCGGTGGAGCACAGGATATACTTTATGTTGGGAGTGATCCCCTGCTCACCCACCTTCCCTTCTACTGCACACTTGTCAGATTCTGCATCGTCTATGTCTACAAAGAGTGTGACATCCTGTAAGTGCACCTGCATCTACAATGCACCTATATCCTCTAGGTGGCATTAGCATATCCCAAGACAACAGAGCACCTCATTGTAAAGAGTATCACAAACATAAGGTCATTTACATAAAGAATCAACTAATGTGTGCTGATATTTTCATTTAAGAAAAAAAAAATCTGATTTCAAAATTCCTAAAACCTCCCACTTTCCATTCCCACAACCATAAAGCTGCTAACACTCTTCTAATTTTGATTTGTTTAAAGAAGAAAAAAAAAAGAGGGGGGTGAAGAGTTCAAGCCGTCATTTTTATATGCCACAAATAAAGTAACTCTGCTTCTTTTTCGGCACATGCAGAAGTATGAAAGCCTCTCAGATTCTTGACAGAACTGTCATTGTTTACCATTGCCGCTGTCATATTTGTGTGCCTTGTCATTCCCCACAGCAGAGCGCGGCTGGCACCCTGCCTGAAGCTGGCGTGCGGAGGGGAAGCCTCCTGTCGTACTTGCCCAGGACAATTCCTGGGGAAAGTGTGCTCCCTAGTGTCCAGAGAGGTTCAATGGCCGGGCTGGAGGGCTCCCGCGAGCCGGCAGGGAGCAGGAGGAGCTCAGCCCCAGGGCTCTGCCCCTGCACATGGCCGGCATCAGGCAGAGCGTCCTGGGGGCTGCTGATGCGTGCTGCAGACCTGACAGCCCAGGCACACAAAGATCCAAACCACACTTTCACATAATTTCCGGAACCCACCTGAACGTGAGAGGATTTGAGATTCAAGTAGATTGGATACCTCTGTGGAAAATACTAATTCACTTTATAAACACCGAAGGAAAATACCAATTCCTTCTCTTCTTGCCTTAACTGCTAGGAAGTTGTATCCATAGAATAGATATAAAATCCCCCCTTTTCATTGACTTTTTATATGAAATTAATGTTATTATTTCATTTAATTTTACTACAACTTTTTGTAAATAATTTATTTTCCTAAATAAGGATGAAAGTTGTAACTTTCCTATGTACATATATGAATATAACATGGTGAATCTCCACTTCATGTAGAACTACAAGACTGGGATACTAATTGGAATAAGATGTACTCCCTGTTGGTATAAATATGCCAAAATACCCTCTACTGTCATGTATACTTAAAAAATAAAAATATAATAAATAAATCTTGTTCAATGTCAAAAAAAGATGAAGGTAGTAATGATTGATAAGTTTATCAATCATTAGGAGAAAAAAGTGAAGCATGCAGCTTTCTAATTAATAGCTATTTAATCTAAAGGGTCTTCATTGAAAGATTTTATTTTGCTGGAGTAATGCAGAGTATAGCTCCTAATGTTAAATTTTTATTATATTTTCCTTTAGAAAGATAATCTACTTAATGATTTAGATTATTTTCATTTTTGTCAATAATGTGTATTGGAGTTATTTGTTCGCTCATGCAACCCCAGATACACCATTTGCTTACAGAGTGGTAAGGTGATGGAGTTCTAATTCAACATTTCTGAACTTCTACTTTTTAACATTATGATGGTAAATAAAACAAAATAAAACTCAAAGTAACCTTAGTAAAAATGATACAGAATTAAAAATTATTGGTGTTCAATTATTAATTGTGATTATTCATTAGTCATTTTTTTAAAGTAAGGGTAAGAAAACATTAGTATTTCACAAAATTCTTTAGCAAATCTGATTTTTCAGAATATACACTATACCTTAGTTTATGGAACATAAAAATAACTGTGATGTCAAGTTTTGGTACATGAAGATTACATATTATTACTATTGAAAATGGAAAAAAGATAGCTTATATGGGGCTAAATAAAGATCTAATATAATAGTCCCTGCTATTCAAAGAACCTGAGAGCATTACAGAGCATCAAAATAGCCTAATATGTTGATAATAAATGCTAGAAATTACAGAAGTACGAATGGAATTGAAACAGAAGTCTTTTATCTTCTCATGACAAATCATATTTGTAAAAGGACCTTGGAAAAGACAATAAAATAAATCTATATAAAATTCTGTGCTTAACATTATATATAGCAAAGGGATAAAAAATGAACATTTGCTTGGCTAGTACTAGAATTGGTTATTAACAGCATGAAAAATTTTCATCCTTATCAAAATTATTTATCTAGGTATTTGTAAAGGATTCCAGTCTCAGCATCATCTCAACACATCCTAAAAAACCTATGTTATATAACAGTTTGAGGATATATTAGGTGAAAACAACCTAACATTATTTTGAGATTAATACAATTATGATCCATTTGGAAAAAAAAAAAGTCTATGTTACAGAAAGAGCTCAGGTGACTGTTAACATATGAATGAGTGAAAAATGAAAATGTGATACACACACAAACACACACACACACACACTCACACACACTCGAGTTTTACTCAAAAGAAAGAATGAAATGAAGTCATACGCTCGCTGATAAGTGGATGAAACAGGAGAATATCATGCTCAGTGAATTAAGCTAGACCCAGAAACTCAAGGGTGAATGTTTTCTCTCTTATGTGGAAGCTAAGGGGAGGAAAAAAATATGGTGGGGAGTGATTCCATGAAACTAGAGAGATCAGTGGAGAAGAGGACGGGAATTGAGGGGGAGAGAGGAGGAATGGGAGGAGGGAGGAACACTGGAATGAAACTGATCAAACTATGCCATGAACATACACAAATGCAGCATCTTGTATTTCACCTTTCCGCACATTTACAAAGCATTAATCAAAAAGCCATACTCTTTTAGAATCTATCAAAGATGACTTTTTCATCTAGATCATTGTTCAGATGTTCATATTTGTACAAGAAAGTAACAAATTAAGTGGTATTTCAGACCTAGCTCTCAATCCTAGGGATTTATGATTTTGCAGTTTAAGTTTAAACTGAAGGAAAATTATAGAGAATGCTATGGACATTATATAAAATGCTTATCTATTCCAAAGAGAGGCCAACTATGCTTCCAGTATCCAGTGTGCAACCCTCATTCCTACACCCCAACTGCTCCAGTGAGTTGATTACAGATGGTGAGGAGGCTTGGAAGTCAGAGGTATGGGAAGAGTCTTCATTTGCTTAAATGTATAACACTTTTGCAAACATATATACCAAAATTTTATACCAAAATTTTATTCCAAAATTTTGTTTTATTTAATCAAGGGGCAGAAGTTTCAGCTAAGCAAGATAAGAAAGCTCTAGCTATCTACTGTAATCATTGCATTCATTATACACCCCAAAAAACATGCCTGAAGAGGATCAATCTCATGTTAAATTTTTCTTAAAAAACTAAAAGTTAAATGATGTGAGAATAAATAATTAAATAAATGAAGTCATCCAGGGTACTGTAGAAATTGTTTCTCAATTAGAGATAATCTCAGGAATTAGACCAATAACTTATGTACTGCAAAAAAAAAAATGTATACTGATATTTACATTACTGAAAAGTTTCATGTTGGGAAGGTGGGTTGTCTAGTAATCATCAAAGAATTAACTATTCCTCTCTGATTTTACACAATTGAACAAAGAGAGGATAAGAGCCTGGGCCCACTGAGAGTGCCAGCGAGAGCAGACCCAGCAGAGTGGCCCCGCCTCCTCCTGAGACTCATTAGAGCTGTGCTGGCTTCTCCTCGGGCAGTCCAGGAGCAAGGGCAGAAGAGGGAAGGGCAGTTGCCCTAAATCAGCCCCTTGCTGGAAAAAAGCACCTCCCCAGCACACCCTCCCGCCATAACCGTCTCAAGCTCAGTTTGAAATTCCATAGATTTCCTTGGAAGCTCACCAGGATTTCACCAGTGCACGTGCATTATTGCACAAATATTTTCTAGTATAAAATAATTCTATAAATATCTTTAGAAACTGTTTCAAATCTGTAACAAACAGAACCAGAGAGGAATTACACTTGCTAAACGGGATACTGAAGCAAATTAATCACTTCAATACCAGACAGCCACTTTGAGTCTGATGGTCTTAGTGAATTCTAGGAAAATCTGAAGGTCCTAATTTTAGAGAGAAGTACAATTTGCTTCTTTGTTTTCTGCTTTCAATTTCATTTAAAAATGTAGCATTTGATCTTCAGGTCATTCATTTTTAACAAACATAGTAAAACTAGTAAACTAATATTTTTATTTGCCTTGAATATTTACAACTCCATATGAAAATATCATGATTTCCTTTTTTTCTGGTGTAATATTTCACATAGCATGCATTGAAATTTAGGTATAAAAAGTAAATCTCTTTAATATCCACATAATGGCACCAAAATTCAGTCCGTGTTTCTATATCATATACACATGATACCGTGGAAGATTTCTGTCAAAAAAATTTGGCTGAAACTGTTTCAGTATTTCCTGTTGGGGAGAGATAGCTCTTGGAGTTAGGCAATAGTCTCTGCTTACAGACATGGATCAATTGGCCCCAGCTGTGGGGAAGAGAAAGGTGCAGATTATGAACAAGGCTGAGCGTGTCACCTTCCAAATTTGAGATGATTCAAAACTGAGAGGAATAAATAATATAGAAGTTGATGACAAAATAGAGATGCAGGTTATCTCAGAAGACTGGTATGCTTGCTAAATATCAAGAACATGGAATTTGTTAAAGATACTTTCAAGTCATTCTTTGGTTTGAAATGAAAAAAAAAATGGGATGCAAAGTAGTAGCCAGTAATTAGTTCATGGTTATGAAATCTGACGTGGCTATAACTCAATAATCACCAACCGTGCAGAGAGAATGCGGAGAATAGAAGCATATGTTGCATTAATAAAAGTGGAGTATACAAAATTAAGGAAAGCATAGCTTCCTTCTGGAATGTTAAAGAGAAATATCTGAAATCCTGGGCTTGATATGCGAACAGGAGGTGGAGGGTTAGAGATAATATTTTATAGGAAAATCATCTGAAAGACATGGTTGACTGCAAGAAAGAATATTTTTGAAGAAAAAAAAACATGATGAATAATTTCAACTATTTTATGTTTTCCCTGAGGAAATATAAAGCAATATTTTTGTTCTAATACTTAAAAAATGGGGCAAAAAAAATAGTAGCCAAATACAGAGCAGTATGCAGTCATTACCTCATAGTAAATGAGCAATTGGGAATTGTGAGTGAAAGACCAAATTAGTGATTTTACCATATTTCAAGCTATGAAAAATTGAATGTACTTCCTAAAAAAGTAATGAGTTGTCATTACCAGAAATCATTCAATAATAAGCCTCATTAACATTTCAAATTTCATTGATTTGATCAAAAGACAATTCTAATATCTTGCCTTATTTTTTTTCTGTGATTCTATTCACTTTCATAAACATTTCATTTTTTTCTGAAATTGGCTTTATATAAAGCCATGTTCATTTCAATTCTTGAAGAGTCTTAGTAGCTATTCTAAATAATGAAAAAATAATTCTCCAATAAATTGTTCTTGAGTACTAGAAACTTTACAACAACTAAGATCAATTAAAAATTTTTAAAATTTTAGTAACATCCATTGTAAATTATGCAGTCACAAGAAAAAGTATTTGCGACACTTTGGCTTAAACACACTTAGGCTTCAGCAGTGGGGTGATGCACTTCATACGGAAACTTCCTGATTTCTTTTTCTGTGAGACAAATACAATGTGTGAAATCATTGGAATTCTTAACCAGGATTGTTTTCATCTCATCAACCACAATATACCAAAGCTTCCTTTACAGTACATTTTTAAAATTTGCCATCTGTCTTCCAGTAATATTCTGTTATTGCAAAGGTCATGGAGGCATGAATCTGTTTCTCTCTTCATTGAGAAGATAAATCAAACTATCTTTGGTAAAAAATACTCCCAGACAATAGTAAATAATTAGAAGTTTAAAGCCAAAAAGTCAAAAGGTATATTTATACATTGGGCTTCAAATCCTTTGAGATATTATTTTACTGTTAATCATCAACTATGTATAATAGATTGGACTATTTCTGCAGTGATCCTAATTGGCCATTAGGATGCCTAAAACTATTGATGTGAGTGTGCTAAGTTTGGTGTATTTTTGGACATCCCAAAACTGCCTAGGGTGGAAAGGGTGCAGGTGTACATAATTTATGAATTGATTATCATATTATCCAGATACACTTCTATGGCCTCCAGGCTTTGGGGTGTTACTGAACCAAGTGAACCTGATTTAAATGCATCAAATTTTCTCCTCCTCCCTGATGCATGTTTTTGGGTCCTGCATAAAATAAAAATAAATTAAATCGCAATAATGAACTAAGGGAAGTACAATGAACAATTATAAAGGCTGTAAACAGTGATACTGTTTAACTTCCAGGTCAAGTTAATTTTGCATATTTTTTCATATGGTAAAGACATGTATCATCTGTAAGGATTCAAATGATAATACCCTTGCTAAAATGAAAATAATGATAAGCATATTAACTAAGTGAATTTGGCCAACTTTTCCTGCATAAAAATAATAAATAATTAGCATGAAAAAGAGTATATTCTTACAGAGAAATAGGCCTAAGGAGATTAATAAAATTAATACTCAAAAACCTGGCTTTTTGGAAGACTCAGTAATTCAACTTGAACATAATTCCAACTGGGAAACAAGAAAGAACCATTTTTTTTTTTTTTTAATTCTTTTAACGCCTTCACTTGCCAGTGCTTACGCAAAATTTTAACTGGGCTCTCCAGAATGTCAAAATGAAACTATCTTGGAATTACGAAATAGCTGCTACTTTGTGTGCCTCTGCAAACTGAATTGTATAAAAAAAAGTCCAGCCAGAGCTTGCTAAAAGTACAGGAAAGCACTGTTAGTTGTCCCAACTCCATTCACATATTGGTACCAATGACGTTTCCTTATGAAACTGCCTGCAATTTTTATAAAAGGGCTAAAAATAGGGTTCTATACCCAGACGTTGTGATTTATCTTATGGGATATGAATACATACATATACCTCGATGAGAAGCTAATAGAATAACTTGGCTTACTTTGAGATTTCTTGTTTCCCTAATTTTTATTGCATTTTCCTAGAGGTTCATCATTCTATTCATGAAACAGACAGAATAACCTATTTGGAGCACAGCCAACCTACAGTGGGAAAAAAAAAAATGTGGTTATGTGGTCTAAGAGGAGGATTCTTTAAAAAAAAGAAGCTGATATTTATACAAAATTTCATCCTGAATGTAATTCCTGGCACCACACATGAGCTACATAAGGAAATGTGCGTGGATGGCAGCTGTCGGGGGAGCCTCCCACTTTGTATGCATCCCCCCTTCTTCCTTTCTCTGAGAGCCCTGGTTGTCCACAGTGGCAGCACACCCAGTCAGTAGTACAACCAGCTCTCAGATTAGCTCTGGGCTAGGAATGATTACATGACCCAGTGTTGGTCGGTGCAATATAAGTGCAATTTAACAGGGCCGGGGTCACTCATAAGTTGCTGCTTTTTGAGGAAAATGGTCTTAACTGTCACATACCTTTAATGTTTTTTTTTTTTTTTCATTTCCTCTATTTACTGCCTTTAGGCTAACAAAAACTGGGAGATGGGTGGCCATGGGGCAATCATGAAGCTGAAATGCCATAGAAATGGTGTTAATGGAGAAGAATCCAGGGTCTGTGGTCAGCTCCCCATGAGCCACTGCTCTGGCTTTACATTCCTCAGTGTCCCCTGAGGTGCTGGGGATCTCCTGTCTGTCTAATCATGATTCCTGGCAAGTTTATCATTTCCAAACAAGCAAAGTCAGACTGCTTCTGAAAAACATAAATAAAAAATGTGTAAAATAGGGAAATGTCACTGCCTCCTTTTCTTGGCTTGTACACAGCTGCCACTTACTGTATTATCACCTGGCCTGAATCTTGCTGGATATTTCCTAGCCATGAGAGAAGCGTACCCTCTTTGGGTCATACATATTCCACCTCATGGTGCACCCAAACAGAAATGGACCTTAAATTTTGACTGTGCATCTCACACTCAAGCCTTTTGCTTTTTTCAAAAAAAGTTTTTCTTCTCTTTGCTAAAACCTGACATGTCCTTATTTTTTTTCTGTATGGAGGTCAAGAACCTGGAAGGTTTGATTGGAAGGCTCCTTTGCTTCTGGAATGGAGTATCCCACAGTGATGGCCTCATTCCTAAGACCTCATCTAATTCTAATTACCTCCCAACCTTCCCATCTCCAAATATTGACACACGGGGGTCAGGACTTCAAGGTGCATATCATAAGTCTGAGTCTATCTATATTAAACCAAAAGTCAATTCCTTGCAACACATGGACTAAAAAAAAATCATTTTGACATTTTTTTCACATTCTGTAAATTTGTTCTTTTTATTCACAATTAACCATATGATTTATTGGCTGAAGTTCACTGAGCATCCAATTAAGATTAAAGGGTCTATGTTTTGCATGACTAATAATTTCCAACTCTGACTCATTTATATGGTGTTTATGAGACACACAACTAAATCAGAACTTCTGCCTTGTTTTCCTGTTTTCCTAAAAAGACACAGACGCACTGGAAGTATTAAACATGTAAAGGCATGATAATAGCTAAAAAGAATACTCTAAAAATTAAGATTTAAGCAGTATTTTTCAGTGCAGAGTGGAGGATGGAGTACAGAGTTTAGTGTGTATAGAGGTGTGTGTGAGGCAGGGTTCTCTTCAGGAGCAGGAGTGACAGGATAGGTATACAGGTGTGATTATATAAAGGGGATTTATTAGATTGGCTTACACAACCGGAGGCTGTCTGCAGGCTGCAGAGCTGGAGGAACCGGTAGCTATGCAGTCCAAGAAGCTGAAGCCTCAGAACAAGAGGGATCACGAGACACTCCAGTCTGGAATGGAAGGCCTGGAAACTCCCTGAAGGGTCATGGTCCAGAGTCCATTGGGGAGAATGAAGGAGCTGCAGTGTGATGATGGCAGTGGCAATCAAATTCCACTCAAGAAGAATGGAGCCCAAGTCTGCTGCTGCTTCTGAGTTCTTCCAACTTATGTTCCATCCAAGCCCCCAACTTGTAGGACTGTGCGGTCCCCATTTAAGGTAGTTCTCTGCCGCAGTTGGCTGTACCACACACCCGTCTTTCCTAGATACACCTTCACTGAGACACCCAGAATCCTCTTAATCTTAGGCATCTCTTAACTCATCAAGTTGACCTTCCAGATTAACTGTGACGATAGGCACAGTAAACGTCCTACACCATAAATGCACTGAGGGCAAGGAGGTGTTTGTTCTGCCCACTGGTGCCTCCCAGATACCTCTGCTAAATCCAAGAAGGCACTCAGACTATAGTTTCTAATAAATAAAAGATTTTACTAAAGTCCTAAATAAATTAATATTCCCCCTCAAGACTAATAGGTACTTCATGTTAAGATGAAGCAATGAAAATCATGTAAGTTCAGTAGAAACTTTGCCATGTTTGGGCTTTTACAGTTTTACTATAAAGGATCAGAGATGCCCATTAAGTTAAGTCAGGTGCTTTGGTCCCAGTGAAGAGAAGCTAACACAGCAATGAGCTAGAATCTCCCCCAGGAAATGTATAAGAAAAATGCCACTAATGTGGCATAGGATGGTGAATCCCCACTCCGGGGAAACCAAGCCATATCCTAAGGATGAACTGCATAATCCAGTTATTCTCAAAAAATCTATTGCAAAATTCTGTGTTCTATTGTCCTTATTTTTTATTGTATTCCTATGCAACAGTTCTCATTTTCCTTCAAATACTTTTTATCTATTACTCTATTTAGGTCTAATATTAATGCTATGACACAAGTATTTTATTAATTTCCTAAAATGTTTCCTAGAATAATTATTCAAATAATTTTCATATGAGTCTTTATATATGAACATTTTCAAACCTTTGTTAGATTTCCTCTATATTTGATTTTAATTCAGCCTGAGTATTCAGATCACCTAAAATAGAATTTTCATCCTTTGTGATGATGGATACATTTGGGGTTTTACTTATTAAATTATTGTACATTTCCTATTTACCATCTTTATTGCATTTGGTTATTTTTGTTGTCTGTTTTCTATCTAATTGACCAATTTTTACTGAGTAACTTTTATTGCTGCTACTCTTTGAAAAGCATGAATTTTGTAATTGTTTTTTTAATGATCACCCTGCATTTTTCTATGTGCATTTTTGGCTTAATAAACCCCTTATTAATTAAATATCTGCCTACAGGAGGCATCTACTGTGCAGTCACTCTCTAGACTGTTACCTTGCATGATTCCTTCCTGATACCATCTGTGCCATAGTAAATACCTGGGCTGTCATTTATTCAATCCTCCTGGATTGTATTTTCATAAATTACATATGGCATCATCATTGCATATTCTCAGCACCTTGTGCATTTTCCACATAATAGGCCCTTAATAGGTAAGTTTTAATAGACACTCAGGAAATGATGATTAGGTTCATTAAGTAGTTTCATGACACAGAATTAAACAACACTAGCATAAAAACTTTTCTCTTCCCTTCTATTTTTAGATAAAGAAAGTCATTAGCTCCTGAGGTTTGGTGACAGTATGGTCAAGGAGAAGAAATTAAGAAGAGAAAAACTATCAAAATAAATGTAGCTGGTTTATCTTCTTAGAATGGACAGATACTCTGTAGTAACAATAGGTTCCAATATGGGCTCCATTTGGTTCTCCAGAACAAAGTGATCCACTGAATCTCAGGGACTGGGAGGTATTTTATTCAGTGGATGTTGATCTTATCCTTGACCTATCCCACACATATCTGGGATCTTCTGGACATTGAGATGAGCAAGAACCATTTTTGATTTGGCGGTTTGTGCATGTTAGTGGGAAAGACAGATGTGTGAGCAATGAGCGCAATGTCTTAGAGCATAGCTCTTTAGTTCTGGGGCTCTTCAGGCATTTAATGGGAAGATCAGAAAGAACGTGAGTCCCCTTACAAAACTCTGCTTCTTGCACATGTGTGTTTTCACATTCTTAAAACTACACACTATAATAATCCATGCACAATCTTATCATTAAGAGAGACATTCACTCACCCTAATTCACCGTCTTAGAAGTAGGTTGAAAAACTTTTGAAAAAATAATTGCAGCCTTAGTCACCCATTTATCTGGGCTGTTTCTCTCCCATTACCTAGTCAATGAGGACTCCCCCGACCAACTCTAATTGAACATCTGCTTCTGTTCATGGCCTGACCCAACCTTTTTACCCTTCAGTGCCCATATCATTACCTGCAATTTCATCTCATGTTCCTTTACTGGTTTATCATTAAGGCCATCAATATCCCTAGTGGAATAATTCTTGTGAAAAGAGTCTTTGTTTCTATTGATCAACTCTACGATCTTTGTGGCCAGATCAGTCATGGATATAGCAATCTCATTTTCTGTGTTGAATGAATGAATGAATGAATGAATGAATGAATGAGAAATTCAAACTCACAATAATTTTATCATAACGACACAGGTTTTTTGGTGAATACATTAGCTGGGTGGACTGGGTAGAAAGAAAGTTCACTGAAGCAAACATTTATTGTTATATTTTATTAAATGCACTAGAGTTAAGCAAAATAAAAAGTAGAAATGGTTCCCTGGGTCAAATCACACAGTTTATTTGGCCTGAGGGACTGTGGCGTGAGAGCTCTTGTCTGCTCATTTCAAGACGCTGTCCCCAGACTTTGTTGTCTCCTCTTGAGACCCTTTAAAAGTTCAGAAATGTCTTAAGATTTCAATATGTTTGGAAGTAGGTTTTGAGGTTTCCTTTTTCCTTATATTCAACACAGCTTTATATTCTATCTGGAGCCAGAACTTAAATTATTTGAATACCACCAGAGTATTAAAGAGAAACAAGTTTGGTTAATTTTGACATTTTGCCATTAAATTGTGCAGACATAAGGAAACTTAGGCACCTCACTTTGGTCCCCATATTCACTGGCTCATTAAAATCCTCCCTCAACAGTTCAGCTAGCTTTTTCAAACATAAAAGTGTAACATTATATCAAAGATAACATTCCCAGAAAAATTTGTTCTACAATTGATTGGTAGATGGTATTTTCTATTTGAATATTGATTGAAACAATATTTTACTTCTAAAACTCTATAAAAATAAAACAAATCAATAATGAAAACACTTAACACAGTGTCAATATATTCAAGCATGGATATTTGATCCACAAGAGAAGAAATTCAAAAAGTTAACAAATAAAGGTTAAAATGTTCAATCTTAGTGGTTGTTAAGGTCACATAAATTATCATATCACTATTATTTTTTAAAAGGATATTTGTCAGATATGGTTCTTAGAACTAGTTATAAAATACCCAACTCAGTCAGCCATCATTATCATTAAAATCTCCTTCTTATCAGTGAAGTTCTTTTGGTTATTAAGTTGGGAGGCTTATATTTAAAACCAAGATGTTTAAATCAGAGAAGACACTTCTTTTTCCAATATGCCATGTGGTCACTCTGAACTCTTGTCTATTTTCTCTTCTCATTTGCTTATCCTATGATCCACAAAATACAATTGTTGTTATTGGTGGTGGTGGTGGTAATGGTAGTACTAGGGATTGGATCCAGGAGCACTTTTCCAACAGAGCTGCATCCCTAGCCCCTTTTTACTTTTTATTTTGAGACAGAGTCTTATAAGTTGCTTAGGGCCTCACTAAGTTGCTGAGGCTGGTTTTGAACTTATGATCTTCCTGCCTCAGCCTCCTGAGTCACTAGTATTATTAAGTACACAACACCATGCCCAGTTCAGAACATGCAATTTTTGTCATTTATCTCAGAGAAAAGGAAACTTATTTTATTCCAAGTCTTCTAAATAAAAAAGTTCATTTGAAAATGTCAAAAACTGGAAAGAACCAAAATTGCTCTGAATATGCGGATAGTTGAAGGAAGCATGGTACATCATAGCATGGAATTCAGCACCATAAATAAACGAATGACTGATGAGCGACAAAAACTGGGTGTAGACCTCATGCTGATCATGCTGCATGGAGAAAGCTCATCTCAAAAGCCATATATCAGTCACTTATTCCACCCACATGAATTATGGAGATGGAGAGCAGAGGAATGGTTTCTGAGGTTGGGAATAACAATGAATGACCTCAGGAGTCTTTTGGTGAAAAGCAGCTCTGTATCCTTGTGTGTGGTGTTACTAGGACCTACACATGGAGAAGCATTGCACAGAAATTGCACACACAGTCACATGCACAGGCTTGTGTGTAAAACTGGCAAAATATGCATATGTTCTACATAAAATACCAGCATCAATTTCCTGGTGTTGACCTATGGATGTGTAGAATATTATTATTGGAGGAAATGGGGTAAAGGTATTCTTTGCAACTTTCAATGAATGTCTAATTATTTGAAAGTAAGAACTAAGAAAAAATCCTTAGTTTTAGTAGCTATCCTCAAATTTGGAGGTATATTCAGTCACTTTACCTCTTCATGCTTTGTTACTTTCTTTCATAAATTAGGGATAATATCATTTTTCTTTACAGGGACATTGCTTATTTGCAAAAGTAAATAGAACATTAGACATGAAAAGGCTATTTATTTGAAGGGGGAAGCTCTCTATGACACATGACACTAATTTCATAATTCCGGTTGAGATTGTTCTCCACAAAGAGAGGTGATAAGCTTATAAAAACCACAGTGCAGCATATTTTTGCAAGGTGATGAGTTCAATGAATTTATATAAATCTTGATGGTAAGGCCCATTTATAGAAGCAATCTAAAAATCTATTTGCTCTCTCTTCAAAGACAGTTCCCTTCATAGTTACGGCTCTTTTAATTACTGCCACTTAAATAGTACCTTCATAAGCAAGCAGTGTAAGCTGCTTTAAAGTAGAATATACCCACATCCTTTGAAAAACCCCAGTTGATCCAACATGTGTCTCGTAACGTTCTCAGTGGAACTTTTCATACTGAGCTCACAGCTCCATGTGCTCTATTGCCTGGGACAACATATTTGTCATAAGCAAGAAAAAGAACTTCTGACCTTAATTTTCACCCAGAAGCCTTCAAAGGAATATTTTTGAATAATGTGCTTCTGTCCATGATATAAAAGTTTGTTTTAATCCCCATGACTTTCAACTGAAAAAAAACACATTAAATTATATGCTCAGAGTTTTCATCTTGAGGACATTTACCAAATATGAGGACATAGTCAGGATTTATATTTATAGCTAAAGTGTGTTAACATGATGTGAATTAAAGCTAGTCTGATTCAAAATAAAGTTATGAGTATTAACAAGTGAACCTTTTACCAGACATTGAGTGAACCATATCATGTTCATGATTTTCTTCTGTGGAAACATGAACTAGTGTGAAGAATGTCTGAAGCAGAAGTAAAATCATTTTCCTGTTACTTTTCGGTGGGAATGAGTTGATTCTATCTATTCTGCCTATAAAGTGAAAATTGTTGGAATTGTAAATGAGGTGAAATCTGCATTTATGCCAAAACAGTGCAGGTTCCTGAAAGTCATGGTTGATTAACTGGGCGATTTTGGAGTTAAAGACATTCTTATGGTAACTTTGCACAGCTTTGTTTTCTACTGTCATTACTTTTTGGTGTCTTTCCGTTTTACTAAAATTCCTCCACTTACTGACCCCAATATGAAACTGAAAATATCCTTGGGAGGTGATTTATTTGTGAATAGTTCGTCACCTGAGTTAATGGTAAAATGAAGGAAAAGCCTTCTTTAAGAGCTTTAAAAAAAAAAAATCTTTTTGTTAATCTTTGCAGTGGACATAAATGTTCCCGTAAAGCAATTAAAAGAAGAGACCAGTCAAAAGCAGAGCCAGGGAGCCGTGCTGCACTGGAAGTAAGTCTGATCCCTTCTAATGAGTGGCATTCACTGAAAGGAGTTCTACTGTATTTAAGATGGCATGTCTTTTTTTTTTTTTTTTTCTGAATTAAAAGTAATAATATGACTTGAAATTGTCTCAATAGCTTGAGAGTTAAACATTTACTTTCATAATACGCTTAGATAACTTAGAAGAAATTATATTCTACAACTCAGTGAATTTTGACTCTTTTAAGAAGCAGTACCATTCAGGCACTGTAACTGTGCATATTGATCCCTCTAGTTGGAACTCCTCCGTGTGGATTCCTCCACTTTTGAGCCCTAGGAAGTGAAAACAGTCTGGTGTGACTTGTGTATTGACCTTAAAGAAAGGGGACAGTGAGCCACCAAGTCCCTGAATGCCCCGTTCCTGTTTCCCAAAATCTAACCAAGTTCAGGGAACAAGGAGAGCTAGCCTGGGCTGGCAAGTCCAGATATATATCCTCCAGATATATATGAAGGACCTGCCTTTCTCTTGTGCACACTGGGAACTGGGACAACACTGAGGGTGTCACTGCTCTGAGCCTGACACACAAAACCAAGGATTAGAGCTCACGGGTCAGGACTGGACAAGAGTGTGTCCCTAGCAAACCCAGAGATCTCCAGAAAGTCTGGAGAACCAAGAAACAGGCTCTAAAAAGAGAAAGATCCGCTCTGATGTATTAGAAGGAAAAAATCCCTATTATTCACAAAAGGCACAGGATATTGGCCCTTCCTTCCAGGCTGACTGGAAAACCTCATGAATGGGGGGCCTATTGTAGATTCACAGAGGGCTCTTGCTTCCCTAGTAGGGCCTACTGTACTTAGAACATTGATTTGATTCTACTTAAACAATTTCAAAAGCAATAAACAGATGAAACTGTTTACTCACAATTTACTGTGTCAGAGAATAAAGCAAATATTATTTATAAGAACATAAAAATATACGACACTGAACACAATAAAATTTACAATATCTGGCATCTAAACAAAAAAGCAAGAAAATTCAGCCCATAATTATTTATAAAAGTCAATCATTTTTAAAGAATTACAAATTGGCAAAAATGTTAGTGTCAGCAGACAAACACAATGACAGGAGCTATTTTGGCTACTTCATATGTTCAAAAAGTAAGTAGCAACTATGAAGGTAGAAAAAAAAACATGAATTAAGCCTAAGATGGAAAATTGTGACATCTGAGATAAATGTATGGAGAGGGACTTGATTCATATTTGGTTTAACATTGAAGAAAAAAAAGATAGGTGCATTTGAAGGTATTTTTGCAGAATGAACTAAAAGAATGAAAATGAAAGAAAAAAGAAGGAGATAAACTAAAGAGCATCACTGAGCAACAAGGTAATGTCAAGTAGGCTAATATGCTTATAATCAGAACTCTCAAAACACAGGAGGAACAGAAAACTATATGAAAAAATAGAGATAACAAGAATTTCAAATTTGTTGAAAGACATAAATCTACAGATCCATAAAAGTTCATAATATTTCCACACAAGAAACACCCAAGCATATCATAAATTAATTGGCTTGGATAAAGAGAAAATCTTAAAAGCAACCATTGTGGGAAGAAGTTCCATATATGGAATAATAAAAAAATAAGCCTGAAAACCCATTTCTCTTTGGGAAAAAAAAATCAGACAAGGAGTGAGTGGACCACCATCTACATTGGACTGACAGAAAGAGTTATCAACCAAGAATTCTATGTCCTGCAAAAATGTTATCTTGCAAAGCCAAGAAGAAATAAAAACACATGAAGCCTTAAGCAGTCTATCACCAGTGAATCCATACCACCAGAAATATTAAAGGATATCCAGGAGGCAGAAGGAAAATGACACCAAATAGAAATAGAGCTATACAACTGTCAGCATCAGGCTGTACTGTGATGGAGCTTAAAGTAAAAGGAAAAATAAGGAATCTGAAATATGTTTACACACATTTTAACGGTAGTTTTTCTAGAATATAAAAGTAGCTTAAAATTGAAAACTAAAACTTTATTTCATTTTATATTTAAAGGATAAGTGTTTACAACTTCATTTTTCTGATTTTAATGCTTTTAGTCACAACAAATTCAACCACAATTATTACCTTGAGTGAGGAGATGGTTTCAAGGTGTATGTACACATCTAAATTTGTCAAATGATGTGCATTAAGCATATGCAGTTTATTGTATGCAGATTATCACTCAATAAAGCTGTTTAAAAATCAACCATTTTGATCACCTCATTTTCACATGAGAAAACTGCCATGTTTGACAACTTCTCTTAATCAAGAGATGATAATAAATATACTTTAAATTCCTTAACCTTAACAGTGTTTCTACTACAGCAACCAGTGTGAATAGAATTGCTTTAAAAAAATGTACAGATGCTTCAAATTTTGAATAACTTTATTCTAAAGAAAATGAATGAATTTTAGAATATTCAAATATGATATAAAATTTTAAAGGGCAAATTATTGGTACTTCAGGATTTTTACAACCATCCACTTCAGATAAACCCTTCTGTTGAACTTAAATAATAAGAACATTTAGGAGTCAAGTAAGAGACTTATTTTTCGAGAAGTATTCATAAAAAGAATGTTTCTTAGTTTTAAATTAAAAATCTGAAGATACCTTTTTTAAATTGTTCATTTCCCCGCTTCTAATATGAACTTAGTATTTGTATAATCTCCTTAATTTGTTTGATGATGTGCTTTTTCTCACGGTACTTGATATACTTTATCTGATGATTCACATATTTCCCTTTTGTTTACTTTTCATGTACATTTATTTTCAAGTTCAAGTAATATGTGTGTATCTTTTATTAACATTTTGCATTTGTCAAATGTTCTTTCAAAGTCACATTCTCTCATTTGTTTCAAGTAAAATGATAGCCTGTTATTAATCATGTCACTGTAAGTATTTTTTCTTTGTAGAACTTTTAAATCGCCCCCACAAGATTCAAAATACCATCAATAAATATATGTTGCCAGAAACTGTTGTTTACCAGCTCTGAAAGGTGAGGGTATTTTTTTTTTCTTCTTGCATAGAACATAATTATTTGTAATTACTGATCACAACTTCTCACTTTTATTTGTCTAATTTTATGACCTCCTACAAAATGTTACCTATTAAATGATCAGTTTCGAAATTTCTAAAATCATTTTACCAAAATAGCAGGATTTAAAAAAAAAAAAAAGCTAATGCAAAATATACTTTTTAAATGTAAAAAAGTGATCAACAGTGAGTTATATATCACAGGTTTAGGTCAATAAAGATATTTGTTTCTAAGTTTGTTTTCCTGATCAAAAATATTTTTTTGAAAAATTTTTATGTTTAATTGAATATCATTAATGATGAAAAAATGAATAAAATTTATATTCTCCTAACTATATTTTAAATCATATGCATTTATATATGTGTGTGTATATATATATATTGTATATATATATATATAATATATATATATATATAACAAAATAAACCTTTTCTTTTACTAATCTTTGCTATCAAAAGATTCTGAACAGCAGAAAACATTGTCAACATCCTAAGGAAGGAGCAAGTGCTGTCTGAAAACTCTTAGGCTGAGAGATTTGTGCGCATTCTGCCTCCCATCATGGATGTACAGGGTGGGTTCTGCCTTTATTAGAAATGTTGATACAGTGTACATCATTGATATTTTGAATAAATTTTAATATTAAATATTGCACTGGATATTATTCCCCTTAATCTGTGTGTGTGTATGTGTGTGTGTGTGTGTGTGTGTGTGTGTGTGTGTGTGTGTTCCCTTACATCTTACTCAAGGAAAAGTAAACAGTCACGTTACCCTGAGCTGTGAACTAGAAAAGAACTACTTTGGTTAATATTTAAGATATTTTTTATTACTTAAATGTGTTTACAAGATAATTTACTATTTTAACAAAAAATAATCACAATGTAATGTAGAATTGATGACATATATAAAAGTAAACTATATGACTGTAATAGCACAGATTTCAGGAAGAAGGATATGGGACTGTATGACAAGGGTCATTCCATTGCACATGAAGTGGCACAGGATTACTTGAAAGCACGCAGTGAGAACTTAAAAACGTGTAATGTGAAATCTCCTGTAGTGAGGAAAACACGGAGCAGGGAGGCACAGCTGAAATCCAACAAAGGAGGAGATACTGCATCAGGAGAAATATTTGATTAATCCCAAATAATGCAGGTAAAAGGAAGGAAAATAAATAAGAAGCCAAGAGCAGCTGAAGACACTGATGATCACTCTACAGGTGAATTCTCGACACACCATCCATGAAGGGAGGGATGGCTGGATTGGAAGAAAAATCACTGAAGGGAAAAAATAGCTTTAAAAGAAGCACAAATAAAAGATAGGTGATGCTAATACTAAAAGGAAACAGGGATGATGCTAATACTGAAAGAAAACGGGGATGTGTATGTTAATATCACACACGTTCAACTTGAAAAACAAGAATAGAGTCATGATAAAGCAGGTCACTTCATAATGATAGAGATCACAATCAAAAAGACATGACAATTCCTAACCCTCACGCAGCTCATAACAGAGCTCCCAAACACATAAAATTCAAATGGAAGAAACTGCCAGAAATCAGGGAGAAATCTGGAACTATCTCTGAATATTTCAATATCCTACTCTACATAATCCCCAGAATGGCAGAAAATGAGAGGGTATAGAAGTTTTTAAGACAATTATCAATCACCTTGACCAAAATGAACAATCAAACCAACAATAGAAAATATGATTACACCTGGAACATTTGCCAAGACAGAACAATCATTTGAAAGAATCAAGTCCTACAAGGCATTTTCCAAACACAATGGAATTGAATTATACATCAATAGCAGAAATATCCCTGGAAAACCTCCAAATAATTAGTAAATAAATAACAACACCTTTCTGAATAACCCATGGGATAAATTAATAAACATAGGGGAAATTAAAAAGGATTTAGAGCTGAATGAAAATAACAACTTATGATAATTTGTGGGAAGCCACTATAACAGGATTTAAATCACATATCCAATAATTTACTTGTATTTCAATTATGTGATGAAATTCTAAATCTCAACAATATGCAAAAATAGGATGTAAAAGCTGAAGATATTTAAAAAAAACATAAAGTGGAAAATAAGTATATGGGAAGATACTGATCATTATTGGGAAATGCAAATTATAACCATAACATGATATAAGAGGACAGTTTGTAGAATGACTGTAATTTTTAAAATTGATCATTCTGAGAGTTGGTGAGGATTTGAAAGAATAGGACACTCAATTACAGCTGACAGGAAAGAGAGTGGCAGCTTATTAAACATGTGTCTATCACTTCATCAGCTCTATGCCCATGTAATACAGGTGGAGCAAATAAGTACATGTCTGAGCAAAGCTATCCACATGCATGTTTATCAAATCTTTATTTGTAACATCCTCAAGATGTAAATCACCCAAATATCCATCAACAAAGTGAGAAGGTAAACAAGTCCTGTTATGTCTGTACAGTAGAATATTGCTGAAAAATTCCAAAAAAAAAAAACAGTTGATATTTGCTTCAATATGAATTTTCTTCATTATTCTTCATATAAAGTACGCTAATAAAAGAGAGTAAAGAGTAATTGCTGTATGATCCTATTTATACCAAGTTCTAGGAAATGCCTTTTAGTGTACAGGGACAGAAAGCAGATCAGAGTTTGTCTAGAGGTGGTGTGGAGTGATGAGAAAGGGTCAAACAAAGAAGTTAAAAGGATCACAACAAATTTCAGGGAGGGATTGGTATAATGTTGATCACTGTGAGGGTTTTACGAGTGATTACTCAAGTTTCTTACAGAATGAGTCAAAGACCAAATCTTGTAACTTTCTCAAAATCTGCATACATGTGTGGACAAATAATGAAATTTACATAAAAAAATTGTCTCAAACCAGATGTCCAATAGTAGCCATATGTATGCAGAAATTGTATTAATATTTATAGGCACGGACTGTGCACCATATATATTAGGTACTTATATATTTGCCTGCTTGCAGGCGTGAATGGAAGCACCATTTCCTGCTTCATATTGTGATTTGATCGCTTTATCTCAGAACAACTTCAGTAAACATCATTTGGCAGAACGTGGCTAATCTAAACATCTTTGGAACTTTTATTGAATGTACATGTTGTGCATGTGGAATTTTTGGAAACTGAATCTTTAGCCTCTTAGAGCAATGGCAAGACAGATGGCCAGTGGTTACATAAGGCAGTAGTTGACGAATATGCCTCTCAGCAACCCTCTTAGAGCTAAGAGTAAGCATCTGGTAAGGGTGCACCAGCAACAGAGTGGACTGTGGAGCTGGGAGGGAAGCCACTTGGTTGCTCTGAGCTGGGAGGCTTTCTGTGCAGAAGCACCATATGGATCTATATTGAGAAAAGGGAGCTCATATGGAAATGGAAGAAAGAAATGAGATAAAATAAATGAGAAGCAGAAGATAAGTAGATTTGTAAAGAAGTAAAATCCGAGACCTAAACTTGAGTTCATAGTATTCTAATTCATTACACAATGTGTATTTCATGACACAGCCCTGCCAACGCAGTGCCATTTAAGGACTCACATAGTGAAGTCCATGTGTTCCTGCCCACATTCTTATTGTGATTGTTTTAGATGCTGGAGTCCATTTGTATATTCCATTTTCTACATGTGTGTCATTCTGACACCAACCATTTAATTTATAATCTTTTCTTGACAGAAAATAAGAATGTTATCATTTTTGTTAATAATGCTTAGCAACTAAAATAATATTCTCCCCATCGGTAAGTTTTCAATAACTACATAGACTGCTTGATTTGATTCAAATGAATGATTAGAATTCATCAAGGAAAACATTTTCAACATTATTTTAAGGTTCTTTCTATCAGTAACCTTTTACTGAGCACTTACTACATATGGAGTTCTGTTCTAGAAGATCGATATTGAAATGGGATGTTTCTCCTCAGGATCTGGGGTCCCTTGGTGCCAACACATGTGGAAGGAGCCATCTCTGACTTGGAGTTTGTTAAAGCATATGAGGCCTGCCAGGAAACTGAAGCAGCATGGCTGTCCTTTCTCACCAGTTCCTGCAAACACACCAGAAAGGCTTCAGGCATGTTGCTCCGAAGAACAGGTATGAGTTTCCTGGGAGGGATAGAGAGTTAGGAGTTTAGGGACATCAAAATGGCAGAGGCAGCATACAAGAGAAGAAATGCTGGCTGGAACCCAAGATGGACAAGTCATCACAACCCTTTTTAAAATAAGTCCCGTTATCATGACAACTGCTGCCACTGAGGTCTTATCACCCGGCAACTCTCACCACAAGCTCTGCATTCTAATTTGGTAAAAATAAAGTGACTAATGGGAACAAATCCAACAAGGTCTTCAATCAATCAGGACCTCCTGGAGGTGGGACCTAGGCATACCTCAGCATATAAAACCAGACTCACCCAGACATGGGGGTCTTGAGACACACTCATTATGATTACTGTCATTTTTGCTTTCAAAAAAATCTATGCTAAGCCTCTTACTTCTGCCCGTCTTGTTCAATTCTTTGTTCAAGATGCCGAAAACCTGGACCCCAAATGGACACTGCAAGAGGGAAAACTGAGACATTCTCAAGGGAGAGAGTGGATCTTCTCAGAGAGGAGAAGAGTGGTGCATCCCTCCTCCCTGTAAATTTTATTGAGGTCCCTGGGAAGTTTCCAGAGAGTCCCGCCCCAGGTCTACCTTTTGACTTTTGACTGACAGCATAGGAATTGCATGAACCACCTCCAGGAAAGCATGATATGGTCAGTTTTTGAGGAAACTGAGTCCACTTTTTTTTTTGCCTCAATTTCTTTCCACTTTAATTGACTTATTACTCACCTCTTCAGTAGCCCCCAGTAAGCTTTCCTTGAGAGTTTCTTGATGTTTTTGTTGCCAGGGTGATGCGGGGGTAGGGGGTAGCGGCGTATTTCAGATGTTAGGGGAGAGTCCATGCTACCTGGTGGAATGTGACCTGGGCTTGGAGCAATAGTTTTTCTTAAGGGGATATAACCATATCTGGGAACATTTCCACATACCAGGCCCTCATCTTTCAAGGTCCTGACTGACAGAAAATGTTTCCTGTGGTTTTCAGTCACCCTTCATTGTCCTTTCCCTGCCAACCCATTCAAAGCTGATTGGCCACCCAACCATGGTCACTTCTGTTATGGGCATTCATACATGCTGCCACATCTGGAATTGGGACCAGTAGAGGTTGGGAAGGGCTTCCTGGAGGTGCAGTGTATGGTCTAAATCTAGCCTTCAAAGTTTTATGTGTTGGACATTTAATCTCCATTGCAAAAGTGTCGGGAGAGGTGCTGAATGGAAGATGGTGAGATCATCAGGCTCCATCTTCAGGGCTGAATGGGAGATGGTGAGATCATCAGGGATCCATCTTCTTTAGTGTATCCTCACTACTTTGCCAGGGCTCATAGGCATGGGTTTGCTCACTTCTGCTCTTTTTTTTCCAGGTCAGGGCAGAGTTCCTACCATCAGGAGATCATAAACTGGAGGTACCATCTTGGAAGCAGAGATGGGACCCTCATCAGACACAAATCTGCTGGCTCCTAGATCTTGGACTTCCCCAGGCTCCAGAAATGACAGACATTTCTCTTGTTTATGAATTTCCCAGTCTGTGGTGTTTTGTTAAAGCAACACAAATGAACTAAGGCAGGTTGATGTCAGAGCTAATGGTGTTGTGGAAAGAAAACAGCATCATTTTCAGAGACAAAGGTTGTATTTCAGGAAATTCTTTTTGCCATGAGGGTGGTGGAGGGAGCACATTGAATGTGATGGAGCTGGTTGAGAAGAGCTCATGATGGACACATCCATTCTCTGTTCTACTCAGGTCGAGATATAAGTGTGGTTCTGCTCTTTGCTCTCCCTGTGTCCTTCATTCCCTGCTGTGGAGACACCTTTATATAGGCACCTGGGCCAGCTTTTTTTAGTGCTCTTTTCCTCAAGGACACTTGTGTTTTTAGCCCCTATAGCATGTAAAATGCTTTGGAATTACCATATGTAGATGACAGAGGCGTCTTCAGGATTTCTGAAATCACAGGACATTTGAATACCTCTACTGTGAGCCTAGTTGATCCCGTTTTCAGAGGAGCGAAGGTGAGGAACCTGACAACCCCGCAGCTGTCCCACGTCTGGAGAGCACCTGACCACCTCCAATGTCTAAGGCTTCCCTCACTTCCGCTACTTCCTTTCCTTCAGCTCTAAGGGAAGCCTTGCTTGGCTGACTTTGTCCCTTACTCCTGTGCTATTGGTTTTCAGAGCAGGTGCAGTGGGGGAGTCATGGAAATGAAACTGGAGCATCCCCTTGATACCTACTTGCTGGAAGCATTTTAAAATTTAAAATTATCTCTCAGCTCACTACAAAGCAAATGGGAAATGGTATTGTCAGCTAGGAAGAGTTTATCAACCAGAGTTGTGACCTCCAGCAAACAGGACCCAGCAGCTCCCTCTTCATCACGACGTCCAGAGGCAGAATTCTAAGAGTGCATGCCAGCTTCCAGGGGAACAGAAGCATCTGATCTACCTCCTCTCCCTTCCCACACACACCTTCCCTGGGCTAGTGCACCTCAATTTACCTGAGTGCAGCTCGAAATAGAATATGCCTGCCAATCTAGAAGGGTCCCCACAGCCCCAGCTTGTGAACATTTTAGGTGGAATAGTTTGGGGCCTGGTACATTTAGTCTCAGTGCATGGGATTAAGAGAACATTATTATCACTTCCTTTTAATATTTGTAGGATTTCACAGGTATAGGTGTCCTCTTGATTATAATTACTGAGAGGTTAATATCGAAGAAGCAGAACACTCGAAAAGGAAAGAATATTCTATGTATTGAGTAAGAATGGTTTGAGATATCCATATTTGATTTGAGGAAATGTGCTTTCTCAAAACTGTACCAAATTAATAAACTGGAAGTGTCTAGAATGAGTCAGGCAAGATACTGGTTTGGCTAGCAGATTACATTCCACTTAAGACACGTAGCAGTACAAGACAACAATATAGAAAAGACAGAGAGGGAGAGAGAGATTGAAAAGGTAAAAGTTGAACAAGTAGTTTATACACACAGACCTTCCCTCACTGGCCACAATGCAGTGATGACACAGTAAATTTTTTAAAATGTTAAATTTTAATAGAAAAATAAAAGGTACCTTTTTTCGTTTTCTTATACACACAAAGTTTTCTATATTTCATTGAGGCTCATTTAACAAGAGATATGAACAGAAGCAACAGTTCTGAACACCTGTGCTTTTTTGAGTTGGGCGACAGGGCAGAGTTCAATCTATTGCATGAGAACTTCCACATGTTTATACTCATTGTCCTTATGCCAAGGCGCAGTGTGTTGTACTTGGTTCACTGTAGGAAGCATGGAACCATCATGCCCCATGCTCACCATCAGTGTCCCCTCCTTTGTGGAGAGACAAGTCCAGAGTAGAGAGGTCCATAAGTCTCATATGAAGGAATTCCCTCCAGAGCTATACTGCCCTCTCTTCCCCACCCCGTTGTGGTCAGCTAGCACTGGGGCATCCAGCCACAGTGGTGCATCAGACAAATCCTGAAAGGCAGACCAAAAACTGTGGGAAGACATGAGGTCACTGCTACTGGCATTACCCAGCACAGTAAGAGAATTCAGGAAGTGACCAGCTCAGAATACAGGTGAAGTCCAAGGACAGCTGCCCGTAGAGCTCTCTTGCCCAAGGCTGACCAGCACTGGACTTGGGCAGGCCACTGAACTTCAGACTGTCCTTACCTATGAAGTGGTCACAGTGCTAACTTCCCTTTGTTGAACATTTCCCATGGGCACCTTGCTAAAGTTTGACACTTTATGTAAGGTATCTGTTAATCTTTCACATACCATATAAAGTATGTGAAGAAGTTTGGTAATTTGAACAATTATCCCTATTCTACCAAAGAAAAGGTCAAGTTTATAAAGGTTAAATGACTCACGAGGTCCACAGTGCTTTCAAGTAGCAGAGCCAGAGTTCAGAAATGTGTACTTTTAATTTTCTTACTATATACAAAATAGCTTGTCACCTAAGTTTCATTTCAAATCCCCAGTGGCCATTAATGGCTAGTGGCCACTGCATTGAATACACTATTTTCTTATAATTCATCAAAAAAAAAACCCCACAAAACACCAATCTCCATGCCAGGTTATTAATGCCCCATCTCCTTGAGCACCTAGCATCACCAACCCAAATTTTTATAAAATGTTGCAACTTTGAAAGAAACTCCAGCCGCTACCAAATTCTATAAGGTGAACCAGGTACTCTGGTATGATCAGCTCTCATTCTACTGCTTTCTCGTAGTATTTTGCAAATCACACCACATTTAACCTAGACTTTTTCCAATTACAGTTTTGTTTTCATTCATCAGGTCCCTGTGAGCTGCTGGGGGACCACACACTGCATCCAGTTGACCAATGGGTACCACATTCAGTCCTCAATGCAATGGCTGCGCTATACTGAGTAACAGACACCAGTCAAAAGGAATCAAATCAAATTGCCAGACACAGGGAAAACAGCAAAAGGTATCTGAAAAATTAACAAATGTCAGCACATGTGATTTGTTTGAAGTTATAATGCCTAGACTTAGATGGGATTTTTAAGGCTGAAATCTGCAATGGTGCCAAACATTTTCTGATATATTTATCTTCTAGAACACAATGGGAAAAAAAAAAAAGAGGCTACAAATAAAAAATGTCTGAAGGATTCCACTGCTAGTATTCAAATTTGCATTGGAAATCTATTATTTATGTTCCTCATAAGTGCATGTATATTTATTTCAGTAACCTACTCATGACTTTATCATCTGAAATGACATTTCGTGATGGCTACATTATGCTGGGTAATAGAAATCGCATCTAAGGAAGGTAATTTCAAATGGATCAAGCAATCCAAGTATTAAGAAATGAAGGCAGAGGTAAGAAACAACAAATCAGTAAACAGTTTATACTTCCACCTCAGACAAAGGAATGTCATTATTTTTATGGCCATTGACTGTAAAGATTATGAATATTCACATACAATCCCTGTTGGGAAACCCAATGAAAAAATAAACAAATTTTTCAAATCAACAGAAATGGTGAAGCAGGCTAATGCAATGGCGTTTTGATGACAACCGCATTTTAAATTATCCCTTTAGGTAAAACTTAACAGCAGTCTTTCGCACCAGCATGCATTAAAGATGTACTCTTGCTTCCCCTTGTTCATTAAATCAAGATATTCCTTTAAAACTGAGGTATATTTTTAATTTATGAAAGAAAACATACAAAGTGTTTTAGATCTTATCCTAAATGTAGAGTTGGCATTAGCCCAATGAATTAAAAAAAAAGCATCTTTGTGCAAATTACTGTAATAGAAATAACAATTTCCTTATGATTTGTAATATCACACATGAAAACATTTTACAGATGATAAAATACAAAATAATACTAGTGGAACAAAAAAAGTCATTGTTTTTTTTAAATTTTCGTTGGCTACTGTTAAAATGTTGGGCATTCTCCCTAGTTTTGTCTTTGTGTGACGAATGTATGGTTTCTTTGTAGGAATGAAAGTTATGGGTGCCAACTGTGATCAAGGTATATCTCAGTTAGGATTAAGAACAATACACTGCATTTTCAATTTCTTCCCAGTTTTCTGTATTAAGTTTATAGGGTTATATACACAGTAATTTGAAAGGAGGGTTTTTAATAAATGTCAGACATATTCCTTAAAGAATGTTTTAAAATCTAGATTGCTATTGTTCTGTTTGTTTGTTTGTTTATTTGACAACAGGCATTGAACCCAGAGGTGTACTGCCCTACCCCTGAGCTGCATCCCCAGCCTAATTTTATTTTTATTTAGTAACAGCCCAGGCTGGGCTGGAATTTGTGATTCTCCTCTCAGCCTCCCCATTGCTGGGATCAGAAGCATGTGCTGCCACATACAGCTAGACTGTTTTATTTTAATGTTAGGTGTTATTGAGAAGATTTTGATTCTCACTCTCTTATTTGATCTTTACACCATGTAGGAAAAGAACATCTTCTATAAATTCACATCCTTGAGTACTTTGTGAAATTTTTCTCGAGTCTGCTATTAGCTTCTCTTAATTTTGTTTTAAAGTTTTACTTTTTTTTTTTTAACAGGCATATAGGCACATTGCTTTAAAAGTCAAATTGTTTACATTATTATGGAAAGGAGAGTTTTCTATCTTTTCTTCTCACATCCTGTAGCAGAAATCACTTTTGTTAATTTTCTAACGCTTTGACAAGAATTTAACTCCTCATCTCTTGACATTGATTACATTACTCCAGTCCTTGTGTTGTCCAGTTTGAGTGTGACCCTTGATCTAAATTCCAAAAGTTGAGAATTTGGCTTTATTCCTCATTCCTATCCACAGTATGAATCGTCCAATTACTCTCATCCCTTATACAAACCAGTTCTCCTCACCTTGGCCCCACACCGCTCGGTGTTTCCATGATGACTACACACAATCATCATTTCAGAGGAGTTCAGAAGGATTCTGACTGCATGGGACCACTTTGATTTCCCTGGAGTTGACAGTAGTCTAGTATTTAAATGGATTTTATTTTTATGCACTTTAAAATAATTAACTCCTAGTTTTCTGGGCACATTTCAGACACATGGGAATTTTCTTCTCTCTCTTGTGGTAAATTATTTTCCAAATTGATGTCATGTCATCCTTCACTCCTTTCTCTGATGGAAACCATGAAAAGAACAATGGTGATGTTTTGAGGAACTATATGGAGTTGCTTTCATCCTAGTTGCTTTCATCCTGAATTATAAGAAAATAGTGTATTCAATGCAGTGGCCACTAGCCATCTGACTGAGTGCAGAATTCCTTAGGGAAATTCCTGCTCTTCAGGAATACTTTCACTTTGAAGGGAGGGCTTCACTCTCCTCCAGTGTCCTGTATTGATTTTGAGACACTGATACTTGCAGCAGTCTGTCTGGGCACAAAATAACTGAGCCACCACAAAAGCCTTATAGATACAAACAGCAACTCTTTATTCTTGAACTCTCACTGGCACTCTACACGCACGTTCTGGGAAAATACACCCTCCTCCAGGCTCTGCATACCCAATACCCTCTGAATCCCGCGAGACCTCAACGGGAACTCAAGGAGCGGGCGCCTGAGGCAGCAGAATACGCCCTATTCCCAGCAAGATCCACCCTAAACCTGGAACCGCCCTAAAACTGGATTCACCCTAATCCCTGAGCAGGGTCACCTTTCAACCAAAACTCTCAAACATTCATGCAATGTCACTGCAAATGACCTGGGTCCTAGGCAAGCCCATTTCCACAATGGAGAGTCCTCCCTCTAAGCAACATGGGGTAGGCTGACAAGGAAATTGCCATGCATCATTCCTACTTGGCTATGGCTCTCAGCAGATACTTATGCTAATGCTTTCCCTTGGAAACTGGAGGATTATCTTTGTTCTCTGTGAACCAAATTTGGACAAATGTACCCTGATGTAGATCTGCTTTTGTTCATTGACTGGGAACTATGTGACCCTATCAAGAAAATTGTGTCTTTCAAATTGGGGGAATTTCCTAGACTTATTGGTTTTGATGATTTCTTTACCTCAATTTTCTCTCTTCATTTTGTGAAACTCCAATTTGAGTTTGAGGTCTACTGCATTTTTTCTTCGATGATCTAATGATTTCTTTCTTATTTCATCTCTTCTGTCTCTTTGTTACATTTTCTGTATTATTTTCTCAACTTTGTCTTTCAATTGTAATCCTTTATTTAGTATGAAATTTGCTACTTTTATTTTTCAATGCTATTTGTTTATTCTAAAAATACCTTCTTGAAACCTTATTAAAATTATTTCTATGTACTTACTATCTAAGGAATTCTCTCCCTCCTTATTTATTGCAACTTCAAAGTTACATAAATACTGATGGCTATGTTTTTGTGCTAATGATAAAGCAGTTGTGAGGTTAGTTTTGAAAACCATACTAAAGTAAACACCAGCTACAATGGACAAATGACTAAATTTTTGTAATAATTCCATTTTACCCTAGATCCCAGAAAATTTTATTTTGCTAAATAGGAAGATAAGGACAGGAACTGTATGAACATTTCCTTATATTATTATATGTTATAATATTATGATTTATGGATAGGGTATGTTGCTGTTACTTTTTTTAAAATCCATTCTTACAAGCATTATAGTTAGTAGAAATTAATCTATGCGTATGATGTTGATTTTTCTTTATTCTCCAATATGAGGAGTGCTGGAAATCTGTATTAAAGATTTGTACCACTGCAAATGCAATTGGCAAAGGTCAGATGCCATTTGGAACTAGAATTCAAGAAGACTTTCCTTGTTTGATTAAAGTTAATATAGAACATATTGACAGAAATACATAAAACTCTTCATGTGCAATTATGTGTGTGTGTGTGTGTATGTATTCTAAGCAATAGTAATTTTTTATTCCAAATTTTTTATTGCATATTAGGACCTTGTTTTCAGATCAAAATGTGAGGTCAAATACTGATCTTGTCAATTCCAATCTAACAATGTAGAATGGGAAATGAAAAAGGATTGAATATTGGCTGCTATTAAACAGAGTTTGGGTCATGAGTAAATAAAACAGAAAGGATTGAAAGCAACCCCCTTGATTTGTCCTAAATATCACACATTTGTATTTTTTATATAAATATCTACAGTAACTCAATGAATAAACACCTTTCCAAATAAGTAGAAATGTGTCATATGCTATTTTGGCTAATGTAATTCTTACTCGGGAAAATATTCATTAAAGGTTAAAACACAATAATTTCTTTGAAACTTTCAACAATAATACCAGCATTCATTTGTTTGCTTTGAGTCAGTTAGTTTTTAAATAAGTATAAGAAATTGTCAGTAGTTTCCATTTTCAATTTTGTTTTTTTTTTCAGTATATCTTCTTTTTTTTATTTATTTCCATTTTCAATTTTGTATGCTCATTTTTCATCATGATTCTGAAAAATAAAATTTCCCTTTCTAACTTAAATAAAAATTCCTTAGGAAGAGACAATTAGCTGATAAAGGCTGTTAATATTGACCAGCATTATTGCCTTAAAGAGTGTGTAGTTTGCTTCAAATAAAGACTTCATTTTTTTGTCTATCTTTCCTATTTGTATTTATAAATTATAAATTCAATGAATTATTTTAGTTTTTCTCATTTGATCTTGATTAATGCATGGTAATGTATTCTCATTAAAAATTGACAAAGAATAGAATTCTCATTGTAAGCCCAATTCTCATTATAAATATCATTCTCATTGTAAATTGAGTTAGGTTCAAAATGTCTTATAAGCAAATAATCACCAATAGAGATGTGTTTAAAGATGCCACAGCCCCACTGCAAAGTGGGACGAGATTTTGATACATGACTCCGGAGAAGCCAGTTCTGTCCTCTGGTCTTCACTTCTAGGGTAAGATTTTCCTGAGTGACTGGCATGTAGACATATTTTTAAAATAATGCAGATGAGCTTGAAATCTGCACACTTCCGAGTAGAGAAATGTAATCTGTTTGTGTCAGTTAGTTCTAGTGTCCCAATAGTGTTATTCAGCGTTCTGTGATTTGACTGTTCATCTGAGGAGTTGAACACTTACTGAGATAAGCGTGTTAAACCACCTCAATTTGAATATGAATCTGTCTTTTCTAGCACCTTTTTTTGGCCAGATAAAAGTCGGTGAATTCATGTTTCACACAGTTGATTCACGTGGAGGAATGTCTCGGTGCTCCCAGCAGCAGTTGGAAATCCTCCTATAGAATCTGGGGAGGAAGTCTTCTGTGCCTTGCTGCTTCTAGTTGACATGGACAGGATCAATTTTCATGTCTTTCAAAAGAGTTCTCTATCATGCCATCACTGTCACTGGGCAAAATATTATCACACAGATTAAAGATGTATCCTTAGGATAAAGCAAAAACTATTTGTGAAATATATATCTCTATTCATCCTGAATTTTATGTTCCAGAGTGACATCTCTAAGGTATGAAGTACAGTAACTTTTTTGTAGTTCCCATATGTAAGAGTGAAAATTCTCTTTGTGTTTCTTTTCATTTTTTCAACTTTTCCAGAAGCATTTGAAATATCTAACAGAAACTTAAGAGTTTTAATTGGGAATTCATTAAATAGATGGGTATTTTGGTGAGAATGTTACCTACTTGTCTGGGATATAGTTCATATATACATATAATTAAATTCCACTTCCTAAATAATATTTTTTTATGAAACATATAAAATAATAAGTTTATAACTAGGTGTTTTTGTCTCATTGCTTATTGAATTATTCAGTAACATACTTCAAGTTGAAGTATATTAAGGATAATGCTAAATTCTGAAATTTAATTCAAACAAATTCACAAGAACATAATAGGCATTTCATGTGAAAAAAAGTCTTAGTTAACTGAGTTAAGAAATTAAAAATAACTTAATGAGACTTCTAGAATAAACCAGTAGATTGTAGGTGATATTAATAATAAGAGTCATGTCCAAATCAATAGAAGTAAAGAATCTCCTATATTGTCAGTAGATAAACCTGTGGACTTTTACATCTAGTCTTGCACTTCACATTTCATTTCAGAAAGTTGAAAGAGTGCATCTAGATAAGGCATCTATGAGAAAAAGAAGACAATAGCACTGAAAATATTTTAATAAAAATTTATAAACAAAACACATAAAATGAAAGACAATGAGTTAAGCTATCATAAATAAAGTTTATTCTTCAATATTAGATTCTTTTTAAAATCTTCCAAAGTAAATTGCTTCAACCACTAGCTTCCATTTACTTTCTGTTAAGCTCTGACAGGATGTATGGATATTGCCCAAACGTTCACTTTTCATTCAGCCTCAATCAGCTTGTGGATGATTCGGGAGGATGAGCTCAAGCCTCATGCCTCCCAGATGGTTCACTGCACTTAAAGGAGGGATCTACCCCAGATTTTAGATCAGATTGATTTTGAACTAAAGTCTGAAATTTAATATTGCCTTATTACAGAGAAGAGAAGGTTGTAGGATGCAAGGGCTATTTATTCTCTATTGAATAAGACACAAAGCAAAACAAATTTGAAAACAACCAAGGGAATAAAAAGTGAGACATACTTAAACAAAACTTGTTCATAAAAGAAGAGCCGGAAATAAAGACGAAAGTTGTTTGCTTTAGGCATTTTCCCAGATATTAGTGATTTAATGGATTGGATAAACAGATAAATAAGAGATCTGACAGGAAAGTAAAACACTAAATTTACAAGTACATCTAACTGACAAGTTCATGAGCATAAACAAACTCATTACAAACTGTAGATTTCAAAATTAACCATGGTTTAATATAATGCCAGTAAATCATTGAATAATATTGACTATGTTAGACTCCAGCAAAATCAGCAATGGAAGAGCAACACAGAACCAAGTGAAAACAGAGCATAAAATCACCAAGAAATGTCACAACAATAACATAGGGATGGTAAAAGATAAAGCACATCTCTATGGGGAAAAAATGTAAGTGTTCCCTATCATCAAGACTTCCCAAGTAAAGGCTGTATCTCAAGCTGGGTGATAAAACCCAAGAGAATTAAAAACCATGCAGAAAGACCTCCAGCATCTTTCTGTGAGCACTGGGAAATTTTCCTTACATAGGATCTGCCTTTACCATGCGCGGAGAAAACAATATTCTTCAACTTGATTTCATAGAGAAATCAAATTCTCGACCAAACTTAAAACGCAGGTCAAAATGAACAATATAAAAAAGTAATTGGTGTTGGCATTTATTATACCCATTTAAAAAAAAATCATTTTGAGAGTAGAGGATATAGATCAGTGGTAGAATATTTGCCTAGCATGCATGAGAACCTGGGTTCAATACCCATTATTGCAAAATCATCATGATCATGATCATCATCATCATCATCATCATCATTATCATCATTCATATTTAGTAACAATAAGCTACAAAATTATCTTTTTCCTAGTTTGAAATAAGTAGACTAATATTTTAAGTAAGAAAGAGTTTTAAAGTTAAAAAACACTCAGTTATTGCTCAAAAATAAATGAAATCTGGAATCCTCAATTCTATTTTGATCAGACTGAAAGAAACATCTGCGATTACTTTCCCCCTTCCCCATGATTATTTTTAGACTATAACAAAAGTCAACCCAAAGGAAAGAAATATGTGTCAGCAAACACCTGTCCATCACAAAAGAATAATTTTCCTTTCCATACCACGCTTAATGTTAATTGAAGAAGAATTAGAATCATCATTAACTGCTTTTATGCTCATCATTTTCCTGTCTGTCATCAAATAAAGAGAAACTCTGTGTCTACAACAGAAACTAACAAACAGGTAAGGCCTCTGACCTTGCCAGACACTGACATCTCTGTCTCCCATTTGTCATTTGATCTGAGGCTGTCAGCAAACAGATGTCTCCTTTAGCCTCAGGCACACTCAGAGTTACTGGGGCAGCTGTTGCTCTGACATGTGATGAAGGTAGGGAAAGTGATGATAATGTGATTTGTAGGGCTGTGGCATTAAGTGCCTGAGAGTGTAAGACCGGGAATGAAGCATTCTCTGCTAATATGTTAATGCCCATTTTTAAAAGATGCTTTTAGTTAAATGCAAGTTCCTGTGCCAAACATATTTTTTTCTTTAAAGTGCCTCCCAAGAAAATTTACAAGGAGTTGGTCTGCTCTGGAAACTTGTTTCTATTTAACATCTGAACTTGGAACATTACTTTCATGAGAGAGGTGGTGTAACTTCCAATAGTCTTGTTTGTTTAAAGGTCAAAGCATCTAATTATCACCCACACTGTCCCCTAATGAACATATACAGAGGCTTATTTTCTATACTAATATTAGCAGAAGGATTCAAACCTGCTTTAGTGAATTTAGAATAGTCTATAATACTTTTGGTTTGGCGGTATGAGATCTGGGTCCATATATTGTGTGTATACATGAGCTTGTATGCATGATGGAGAGCATAATTTTCAATTTGGAATCATAAGCACCAAATTTCCCTGCATGCGCATTTTAAAGTTGTGTTTCAAAAGAAGTATTAAGTATCCTTATTCTTAGTTCATATATTTGTGTGTGTGCTTGTTCATTTGTTTTATAATAGCATTGGACCATGCAGATAGATTTTGAATATAATAATGATGATTTTTTGTCTTCAGAATAATGGTAAAAATTATTTTTGCTCCTAAGAATGATATTTTATCATATTGTATATTCATAAGAGTGTTGGAAATTGATTATAGTTCAGCTTAGAAAATTTTGCCATGAGAAGCTTAAAAATTAATACTATGTATATATTTAACATCGTTCCATAAACTATGGGACTGGACAAAATCTGTAATAACTAAGCAGCCATAATTTCCTATGCTTTGATACAGTTAAGCTCCATAATCTCTTCAAATCTAAGTTTCTTGACTTCTAAAATGGGGCTAAGGACAATTATTTTCAAATATTTTTGCCATCACTGAAAATAATATTCATGGATCATCCAATATTATGTCTCCTCTATAGTAATGCCATAGTATTACACATACAACAAATAATGCCACTCTTATTTTGATATAATGCTGACTAGTACAAAAGAAAAAACATGTTTCAGTGTGTAGATATGTGCATGTGTGTGTTTGGTCAAATCAGTATTGCTCAATGGCAAATCGTCTGTATTTAATACACCTGAGTCTTCCAGGAAAATAATCTGTTCCTAAGTTAAAATAAGAACTCTAGGCTCTCTTCTTACTATAAGCTAGTGGCAGCATATGGTAAAATCTCCAGCATACATACTTCACTTATTTCTGCATAATTCTAAATAAGATTGGCACTATTCAGGTGTGATCCTGGTGTTTTAGAACTACTGAAGGAGAGTCCAGCCATTTCAGTATATCCCACCCATGCTTTGAACATGAGTCTCCACCTTATTTCCTGTCGTTATTTCTAAGAAGTCTCTAAAGCAAAATTTCCTCGGAGACATTTTTTAAAAAAAGCAAATTGAATGACCACTCATCTGAAAATTACTAGCATATTTGAACAAAGCTGTTTTCTCTGAAAACATTCCCATTACATTTTACAAAATAAGGCTAATTTACCTGGAACTGTGTCTTGAAAAAAACTTAGGATGTAATCGTAAAACATGTTGTCTCTAAATATCAGATCATTTTAAGAAGCTCCACACAAAACTATTAGTTTTAAATATTTCTTCACAGATTGTCCAATCTTATATGACCCTGTTGACTAACAAAGATTGACTACAAAAAAATTACAACATTCACAAATTATCTAATGTGTTCTAGTTACACTACAAATTCAAAGCTATGTTATTATCTGAGATAATTTTGAGAGTGAGGGTAGGAGGAGTAGCTATGTAAATTGTTATTTGACCCTGAAAAGTATGATGGAAAATGACTTCCAATTAAAATCTTTGTACATGAAAGCAAATAAAATTGGAAAACACATTTTTATGCCTTTTATTTTTTATTATTTATTTTTATGTGGTGCTGAGAATAGAACCCAGTGCCTCCCACATGCTAGGCAAGCGCTCTTCCACTGAAATACAGCCACAGTCTGAAAAGCACATTTTTAATGAAAGCATTTGGCACTCTCTGAAGCTCACTGTTTTAAATTTGCTAGGATGTGTTTATATTTTCACTTATAGAAAAGGGAGACTATGTTTTTATTCTTGTCAGTGATTATAAAAATTTAATAAGTAAAAATTAGAACAAAAGGGTTCATCAAGTGGTACGAAAGACATTTTTATGTTTTAATGAGACCTTATTCTTAATTAAATCCACAATTTTTTAGTTATTTTTATAGGTCCTATGGAAACATCAAGAAAGCATTAAGAGTTCAATCTTCGCAATTCAGTGGTAAGGCTGGTGCTTAGCAAGCTTGAGACTTGGGTCAATCTCCAGAACCAAAGAAAAGAAAAGCAAAATTTTAATCTCATACAATGGTTGAGTATATATTGTGTTAAGAAGCAGCTTTAAGGTGAAGCAGTAATAGAGGAGTAGAACATGATTTTCATAGAACAAATATGGCTGGAAACAGCCCTCTTGTTTCAGAAGTTATAGTTCTGGGAATATTGTACTAGTTTCAACTGGAAGAATCTTAGGCTTCTCTAACATTGTTTCCATGTCTGTTAGGAAGGACCTCTCTATTCCTCACATCATTGTCAGTGTGTAGGGAAGGAGACGTACCACGATCTTTGATGTCATAAGCAGGGAGGAAATGATGACAAACAACATTGAAAAATTTAATGGATAAGCACCAGGAAAATGATCACAAAATCAATGGAAAGTGCTGTAGGAAAGCTCCCATTGTTGATAAGTCATGTGAAACCCAGGAAAATGATACAACAAAATTCTTAACAGATGGTAAGTCATCTTAATCAAGCCAATTAAGGGATCATACATTTAAAAAATAAAATAGTAGGCTGGTTGACATGCACTGTAATTATATTGGATATATTGCTTTCAATAAACGTTAAAGGACAAATTAACATTAGTTGTGCCAGCTACACTTCTAAATCTGCTTTTCAGGATTATAATTAACATTCTAAATTATTACTGCTGCAAATTAACAGTTTTAATGTAATGCACACATTGTAATCATCAGCACTTAGTTGTTTTCTAAATGGTTTGTCTAATGCATATGTAAACAATATTCGCCCTAGCGAACAGCACACTGATACCTATTCAGTGTTGTCCAAGAAAACCTTTAAGGCAGACTCCTCCTCAGTAAGTATGTTCTCAAATAAGGAGAAGGCTTGCCTCCAAGAGGAATGTGCAATCTTTATGGCAAGGATCATGTCAGCCACTCCCAAAGCACTAGGCTTAGGATAAAGCAGTTTAGGACCTTTCCATCTACAGAGTCCTGTCTGAGTGGAGCTCCCTGAGTTACTGTGTGGGACTCCCAGCCACAATTGAGGCTCACCAGCTGCCAGCCCCCTACATTCCAAGGAGATTCCCAGACACACAGAACACAAGATCCATTTAATTCTCCCAACATTATAAATAACTTTTTATCACATCATCTTATAGGAAAATAAATTTAAAGACATTTACTACATGTTTGGAGTTTTATTAAATTGCACTTGAAATTATCCTGCAGATCTCTGCTGATAGGGAAATGGCATGTTGGAGGCATTTGTCTTCATGTTTCTGCCTCACATTGTAAGTCTCCTAATGATTTTGGATTGAGCAATTAAAGAAACACTGAAGTTAAGGAGTGCAATCACAAGGTGTGATAATACAAAGAGAAAATGTTGGGAAGATGAACTTGAATACAATAAAATTTTCTTTTTAATTCATATTTAATATATGAAAACTTGATTATGAAATAGTTAAGTTAAAAATCATATACACATGGTAGTTTCCCTTTTTCAAAAAAGTTGAAATTAGATAAGCACTTGGAAATACATGAGTATTATTAATAGTTTTGTAAATGAAAACTTATTTTGAAAACACATTTAGTTATCACCATTAGTATAATTTCTTCTTTATACAGATCATTTTGATCAAAGAAGAATCTAAAACTCCAATATGATTTTAATCTCCAGTTATAATTTTAATTATAATTATCCCAATATAAGTTAGCAGTAGCTTATGTCTACCTTGTATTTTTTGTTAATTTTACGGTTGGGAAAGTGAGAAAATTTTTGTCAAACTAAAGGGTGTCTCAGAATTCTAAAGGCAAAAATTTTCATTTTGTTCTCATATATTTCCCAAATTAAAATAAAAACAATAGGAAAATAAATGAATAAAGATCTGTCTGCAGCCTGTGTTTCAAGCAGACGTTGATTGTTATTGAAGTTGCTGATCCTTTGACAGCTCCACAGCACCCTCCACTTGGTGCATGGTGTATGTCATTCCTCCACTTAGAGATTTAGAATGATCTTCTATTGTCAGGGCACATGCTTCCAAATATTTCAGATAATTTTTTCAACTAAAAAAAAAAGAATCCTGAAGTAACCTTCAACAGTGTCGGGAAGATGCTGGCTGAGATGAGGGAGGCCTCATGCTCAAATTGGTGGCTGTGTTGGAAGATGCCATGGTTATGAACCAGGGATACAGGGAGGTGACAATGAAATTTTGCTGACTGATAGACTTATGGTCAAGGAGAATAAGCATGGAGACCCAGGTGAAAATCCGAAGCATACTACTCCTTCTATAGGGCTGAATACAATAATTTAAATATTCCCTCATTACATAAAAAAATTGCCCCATAATGTGTCATGATGCCTTCTTCAGAAGATGGTTTGTAAGAGAGGTCTTTATAACTAGCTGTCTAGCTGGGGCATCAACTTCATTACTAAGATTTATCTAGGAATAAATGGGAGTATGCGGCCCTTCAAGGTACCAGGTGGGAGAGAAAGAGGCTGAGAGTCATAGCTGAGAACAAATAAGCAAATCAACAATAGCAAGAAAAGCAAGGAGCAAGTTTTAAAAATAAGTTCATCATTTTATTTACATAATGAATTGTGTAGGAAAATTAGCATTTCCTAAAAATTAAATGTTAAAAATGAGACAAAACAGAAAAAAAGTATGTGAATTAAAGAGCTTCCTCATGATTGACAAAAATAAACCCCTCAGAGTACTGGCTGTGTGGAGTTGGAAGATGAGCTACATTATTTTGCAAATGTCATGTTCCTCATTCCTTTGTCATTAGAAATCTTTCTGTAGAACAGAGACTGGAAGTATAATTTCGTATCTCCTTTAAATCATGCATTCTTTTTTCATTTACATTAAACTGATGAAAATCAGATTCTATTTGATACTCAGGCTAGACTTCAAGAGGGAATATTTTTAAACATGAAGTGATGAAGCATAAAATAACACCATTATATTTCCTAAAGCACAGAACCCATTAGGTACGTATTATTCCTAAATTCAGCACTGATGCTGATATCACATTATTCACCAACTGTGAATAATGGTTTAAGAACTTTGATATTTTCAAGGGAGATTTGAATTCTCCAAAGATTTGCTTCATTCATTGAAAAATTATTACACATATTTCTACCCTGATAGTCTAGGTAAAATGTTATGCCATTTTATTTTCTCTTAAGGAAATTTTATTGTTCCTGCTGACATAAGTTAAATTATTAATATTTTCAGTTTTTATCAATATAAAATTTGGAGATCTATCTTATCAACTCTTATTATATATATTTGATAATATAATGTGAGAGAAAGACAACATATTTTTCTCAGGAATGACCTCAAAACCAGTCAGCAAATGGACATTTTCAAGATTTTATCAGTTGACTTAACATCTTATTATCTCCTTAAAAAGCATTATTTATTGTTTTAAAACTAAGATTTTAAAATATTTTCTTTCAAAATATTAATTTGGAACATTCATTGTGTGATAAAAGTATATAATGCAAACAGCAGACATAACAGACAAAAGCAAACATTCTTAAGAATAGAATTACACAAAGACAATGATGAGAGAATTTAGATGATAGTGTGACAATAGCAATTGAATCCAAAATTTTAAGTGTTTTTGATTATTTAGTGTTTTTCATTATAACTGTATTTTTATTGTCTTCTAGTAATTACTTCAGGCTTTTGTGTTTTGGGATTTTAAATGTATGTTTTAACTTTTTTTGAGTAATGAAATAATTATTTAAATATCTTAGCCAAAGTATAAGTAAAACAAAAATACATAAGTAAAGCACTTAATTTAAATATCTCTCCTTTCTAAGCCAAGTCTTTGTTTACTAGCTTCATAATGCTGAATATGTGTTATATTTGAGGAACCAATAAATGTTAACACTGAGAACATGTTTATACTGAAAGTACGCCTATAGATAAAGGTAGTAGGGACCATATTCTTTTATTTATTGAATACTTAAATAAAAATTATATGCATTTTGTATATGGTGTGATGTTGTGTATATATATAGTTTCATATATGGTGCACATATATATAGCATATAATATATGTAGCAATATATAATAAATAATATAATAATAATAATATATAGCACACCAGCACCGTCCTGAGAAACCAAGATGCTCAGTCAGGCACTGACATACAACTATAGCTTCTCCAGTGAGTCCCTTCCAAGAAATGACGTTCTTGTGTACTCTCCCTCATCCTGGGGTTTATCATTACTTTTATTATACTATAATAATTACTTATATTAACCCTCTCATATTTACATGACCATGTGGTCTTAAACTGGACCCAAACTGGCATAACGTCACCAAACGTTATGGAGCAGAGTTTCCAGTGGAGCTGGTTAATTCAATGGCCCAGAGACTTCAAGGAACTCCTGCAGACTGAATGGGAAGGGAACATGGAATGCGGAGTGGGGGCAGGAACCTCAGCACTAACTGGTCTCGTGATCAACTACAGAAAACAATCCAGTGGAGTTGTGTTCCTTCAAGCATGTTGTATTTAATTTTCTCTCTACACTATTCAAACCATGTAGTTACTCAGAAAAGGCTGAAAGAATGATGGGCACATTGAGCCTCTGCAGTTTAGTGCCAGAGTGAGCCTGCCTTTGCCTGCAGGAAGCACAGTTTGGTCATCCTGGATAACAATGATGTGGATACTTAGTTCTGAGTAGGGGAAGGGGGTTACAAACAGCATCACACATGTCCACCTTCCCGGGTTGCTTACCTGTGTTCACTGTGACTTTGCCTCTCCTCCTGTCAGAAGTGGAATCTGGAATCTGAGGGGACCCAGTAACATGAATCAACAAGATGCAGCTGATTGTGGCTTTGAAATGTCTGAGACAAGGTCTCAAAAGGCCATGTCACCTACACTGTCACTGTTTGGGTTTCTGGTCTAACTTTCCATGGATGTGAGCTCACATGGAGAGGACTCAGGTGTCCCGGGCATTTGCTGGTACTGTTGGCCAGACATGTAAGTTAGGCCACATGTGCTTTCTAGCTTCACGTAGCTGCATCTGGGAACCTAGGAAAAACCCACAGCCCAAATGACAGGCTCCCGAGAAATAATAGGTCATCATGTTATGTCATTGTGTTAGCAATAGCTAACTAGGTCTGAGTGTGTGTTCTGAAACTTGTTCACATCCTCATTCCCTGTATTAGGCCCCTTCCCAGTTGGAACAACCGGAGTGACTTCTTTCATCTGGAATGAATTCTGAAGATACTTCACAGCAATATGAAAACCCCGGATGGTCATTGTGCACAGAAGTGAACATCCTCTGCTAACTGGTTATAAACTATGTTGATGCATGCATATGTGTTCCTTACAAACATTTCCTTTTGCTAAAAGGAAATCATGCTATGAAATTGATGTGCGATTTGATTCTTTGTCTAAATATCTGGCTAGGAAAATATACATGTATTCATGTATTTGTTTTTCAAAAACAATTGCATGATATCTCATTGTAGGGATATACTAAGAATCTATCCTTAACAATAATGTATACCTACAAACACAAACACAATATACCCTTATTCATTTGTGCATATTGAACATGCTTATTTTTCAACAGAAATGCTTAGAAGTTAGATTCCTAAAGCATAGCTGTGCAAATTTAAAATATTAATAGGTACTGTCAATTTATTTTGTAAAAATTTATCTGTTTACTTTGCAATTGACATTGTGTGAGGCGGCTCCTGTTGTGTCTGTAATTATACCAGAATTATATTTTGTTTAATGCTTTAAATACTTTTTTATAAAGTGTCTTAATATTATAATTTGTGTTCCCCTGATTAGTCAAGAGTGGAGTATATGTTCAATTGTTTATTATCAATCTTTAGTTTTTTTTTCCTATGGATTGCCTATTCACATTCTTTGTCAAAATATATTCCTTTTTATTTTTATTTTTCTAGGAGCTCTTTTAAAGTAATTACTATTGATTGTTTTAAGTGCCACAATGAATTTCTCTCAGGCAGTTTTGACATTTCCTAAAAACACATTTAAAGATGCTGATATTTTCAGGTGGCTTTTTTCATCACTTATTCTGTCTGAATCTCCATATATTTACTTATTTCCTTACCTCTGAGTTTTCTCCAAGCATTCACTTGACCCAAATCATCACATTACTTCAAGTTACAAACAAAATCCTCTCATATTTTTGTTACCTTGTTGGTAGCTGTCCTGGGTTTTCTCATTCCTCTGAATAACTGGTAGAAAAGTTACTCTTTTAACATTTATTTTGTAGTGATTATGTTTCATTTCAACATCTGGTACCACATAAAATGTATTTCCATCATTATTAGAGCACTTGGCTTAGTTAAGCCTCATTTGGTTGGAAGGAACCGAGACAAATTCAACCTTAGGAAAAACCCAGTACCTATTACATACAACCAGAGATATGCCAGGGTGCCCTGAAAAAAAAAGAAAAGAAAAGAAAAGAGAAAAAAGAAAAAGAAAGAAAGAAAAAAAAAAAGAAAAGAAAAATCCTAGCACACTTCCTGCCAGAGGAAAGGAATCTGAAATCCTCTTTCTCCTGACATAAGGCTGCTCAGTTCTGCAACTCTCTGTACCTTGGTTCTCTTCTTTTCTTCAATCTGCCATGAATTCTCTATTTGTTCAACAGTTTGCCCTGTCTAAAAATAGCCACAAGAAATGGTACTCAAAGATCTGAGTTTCTGTGAACTTACACATTTTGCTATGGCATCTGGAGAACATAAGTCTTACATGCATGTGCTCTTCAGAAGCAAAAACACTCATATGCAAGTCTCAGTTCTGCCACTTGCCAGGTGGGTAAAATTCAGCAAATTACTTAACCTTTCTGTGACTCAGTGCAACTTTAATGAAAACTAAAGTTAACTGATATAAAAAATTTAAAGCCCTACCTGTCTATATTAATGTTACTTCTTCTTATAGAATAATGAATAGTTAACTCATTCTTTCTTTACTTCATTCCAAGATGTTAATGACACAGACTTATTGAGTTAGGAAGTGAGTTTTTCAGCTTTTCAGTATTAGTCAACTTTTGCTGCAGTAACAATAAACCACAAAGTCTTGAATGTTACAATGCTTATGTAAAAATTGTGCTTTCTGGTCAAAGATCAGCATGACTCCTCCTGTCTTCTTCTGGAACCCAGGCTGAGGTTTTTGACTTCTTAGTGGTTGCTAGAGCAAGAGGGTCCAATATGTTTTTGCAGATTGAATGCCCACCACAGCCTAATTAGATACACCTGTGGTTTTGTGCTTACATAATATCTCTGCTCCCTCCAGAGTACCTGTACTATAAGCAATAGATTAGAGAACAGGGAGAAGATTCTGGATTCCTGTAGAATACCTTCCATGGCCTTCATTCTGATTACCTATCCAGATGTTCACATCATGCTCCATTCATTCCATGCAACTTCATCTATCCCAGCTTCTGAGATCATGCTTAATTTATCTAGTCTAACTAGCTCTAACCTGACCCTTGACTTTCTAATTACTACTTTTGCTTGTGAAATGTCAATAGGCAATATCATGTATAAACACAAAAATACTGTATGAGTCCAAGAGATTCTAGAACAGAGTTGGCTTACAGGCCAAATCCAGCCCATGAAATTTGATTGTATAAAAGAGCTGGGAATTTTGTTTCACCTTAAAAACATTTTAATAAACATTAACAAAGAAGAATCTCTGACAGGGGTTACATGAACTCCCAAGGCGCGCGCGCTCTCTCTCTCTCTCTCTCTCTCTCTCTCTCTCTCTAAATATATATATTTATATCACAGATGTATATGAATGAAAAAAAATATATGTGTGTGTGTGTGTGTATATATATATATATTTGACTTTTTTTCATGACCTTTACCAAAAAAGTTTTCTTATTCTTGTTCTAAGTAAGACATTGGCAGAAAACCTGAAACAAATGTAATTAAATCTAGTTAGCTCTAGGGAAAGCAGAAAAGAAGGTGCACAGACACTATTGGTGCTGTCTTTGTCTTTATTGGCTGGCTATAACTATTATCTAACTGCCGGAATATTTGTTGCAAAAATTGTTCTTATTCAACCAAAGCCATGGTGCTTCAGGAGTTATGTACTATCCTCCCTGAAACCTAAACATGCCATCCCTGTGTCATTCAACCTTCAGCCAAGATCTGACCAGCATGTGGGTACAATATGCTGCCTGGCCCCTTACTCCAATACAAGGGTGACTTGGGGCTACAGTCACACTACACAGATCCCTGTAGAGTGAAGATGAATTCAGACCACACATGAGATCATATTATTGCTGAGATTTTTCTGCTACCCTCTTCTTGCCAATTGCCATTTCTTCTAAATGTACCTTCTCAAAAATATCATTCACATAAGAATTCCCATGGTAGGCTCTTACTGTATGTAGGGAATGCACCCTAGGAAAGAAGGTGGCAGAGAGGCTGTGAAGAAAGTATGTTTCTTGTCACAATTTCCCTTGGAGAATGAAAGAAAGCAATTCTCCTGGCCTGAGTTTCAAAACACAAAGTCCAGATTTTATTTGAGTTTGGCTGAATAATTCTTTGGCCAGAGACAGGTAAACATAAGCCTATGTACTTGAGATTATCTCAGAACTCACTGAGCATGCATGTGCCATGAAAAATTCAGACCCCAAAGGAAAAGACACAATAAACATATTATAGACATAGTTAAATAGATTAGAGCAGAAGCAAAGGTCCTTAAAATACGAATCCATTCAGTGGTATACAAACATTTGTGTCATGAAAAAAACTATTATTTATATAAAATCTTCCATTGTCTTACTCCTATTCTGAATATTTTACATAGTAAATTTACCATAAGCTTTAATTCAGTAAATTCAATTTTATGATTAATTTTATTATAATATAGACACATTTTCAAACAGTGCATAGGTCTGACATATTTACAAATAGAAAGACAAGAATAATTAGGGCTCAAGTTAGAGAATGAGTAGCTTATGTGTTATTTCTCACCATTTATAAACGTTAGTTTTGGGGGATCTTTTTTCCCAGTAAATCTAAGGTACCTATAAAGCTACTATTTTTTTAAGCAGATGATGATATGGTCAAAAATAATAAAAAAAATACCTGGATTATTCAAATTTTTTTTCATATTTTTCAGAATGGTTTTTATAAATTGACTAAGCAGAGCAGCTAATTTTAGCAATAAATGGATACACACACAATGTCCAATGGGATGGAGGAGGATGCTGTAAAGGCTTTGGAAGAGAACCAAGAATAACTTGAGTCAGGTCCATAAGGACCAAAAAGGAAGACAGCATCTCAGTGTTTATTGTAACTGCACATTTTGATACCAGGTTGTTTGTGTTCCATAATGGCCTTGCCCATGAGAAAATTCCACATTCAAAAATAGCACATGGCCTTTCTTTCTTCTAATGAAACCTAAGTAGGTAAAGAAAATGGAAGGCTTTTTCATGAGAATCAACATGCTGCCATACATCCAGCCAGTTGGGCATCTCTCTGTTCTTATCTGCATATTGTACTAATCTATCCTTAACTGTGTTTTAATTGCATTTTGGTCTGCATTTGTATTCAACTCCCAGAAAAGTGGATTTTCTGAACCTCTTATCTAAAAAGCTCTGCTATCTGAATAAAGCCCGTCTCTCTACATGCATCATTTACATTAAGGACTTCCCATCCTTATCTGTAACCCTCATTATCCAAATTAAGTCTCTGACCTTCTTTCCGCTTGGCTAATTGAAGCTTAAGGATATCAAAATTCAGTTTCTCTGATTTATGAGAATAAGGGGAAAATAGGTTTCCTGTGGAAATGGACCCAAATTATTAATTATTTAACTAGCTTAACTGGCTTATTTTGTGATTGTGTTTCATTTTTGTAGTTCAGGTATTTTGTGATTTCATAGGAAACTTGGGGAGGGGGGTTGTTTTGTTTTGTTTTAATTATGATGTAAGTCTAAGTAACATGGAGAAGAAAGCAGTGACATTCTGTGGCTAAATATTTTGGAGAAAGGTATGGAAATAGAGGTCACCAGAGAAAGTCGTACTTACTTTAGACATTTTTCCTTCTCCACACAGGCAGCCTGTATCTTCAGGAGAGAGGTGAAGAAACTCTGTGCTGCTAGGAAAGGTAAGTTCAAGGAGCAGAGTGACAGGAAACAATAGTTCCCCATGGAGTGAGGAGATGACAGGAGCTCATTCTTCTCCTTGTTTCTGACACTAATTTTAAACTTAAAATAATGATCAAGAAAAGGGACTACAAAAAGTTACAAATGTCCCTTGTTCATAAGGTGTAAGGTCTGTGAGTTTGGACAGACGGATGACAAGATAAATAGGTTCAGAGATATGCAAATTATAAACATATTCAAATATGTGTTGACTTTCCATTTTCATTTATATGTGATTTTCTATTGTATTAATTTACTTTTGAAACTTAAAATGCACTAACTTCAATAAAGGAAAGAAATTTAGATGCCTGTTATTTTTTTTTTTCACATGTGATAATATATTCTATTGATAAGAAACATTATCTTTTGTTTTTATTAAACAGCTTGGCATCCATTATTTCTGACTAATTATGCTTACAGGATTATACAAAGCTGATAGGATTATAAAAGCAGAGGCTGGGTTGACCAGTTTTGAGAAATGCATTCTTAGACAAAGAGCTCATGACATAGGAAGGATAAGATACCATTCAGGTATCATGAATGCAGAGGTAAGACAGCCTGAGAATGTTTCTTCCCTCTCAGTGATTTTCACAAATAGAAATTCATTTTCAGTGAAAAACAGCATTCACTCCTCACTTAGATTAAAATGCAAACATTGTGATTTAATATTTTCATCCAGGTTCTTCCTTGGCCAGTTTTGTGATAACAGAATGAGGCAAGATCATGAAACCTGGTGCAGATTCATCCAGCAAATTGAGTTTAATGTGTTATTATCCCTTCAAAGGGCAAGGCTTCTGTATTAGAGGCTCAGCTTGGACAGAGCACATCAAGTGAAACAAAAAGAATGGGAAACATCTGAGTAATTTAAGGTAAATATGTGCTCAGCAGCGCTGCCTGTCCTATCTGTTCATACTGATAGCCTCAACAATCCCCCCTCTCATTTCTGTCCCAGGCATTTGGATGGCTGCCCACAGTTCCACTTTCCTTCTCCATAGTCAAAAAATTATGCACCTGAAAAATCAATCTGACATTGTAATGGCTTTTTCTTTGTGCTTATCCCTTTCCTCGTAATTGATTGCGTATGTTTTCATGCTGAGAGATGGCGAAGATTTATCAGGACAAAATTGTTAACGAGAGTGCAGTAACAGTACCTCATTCTGCAAGGTTCCAGTTTGTGTTGTCACCAGAGCATGTAATGTCTCCTTCTGTGTGATCTTGTTTTTAGAGGAAGGGATTTATAAATGAGTTTGAGGACAAGGGTCTCAATTTTATTTTTATTTAAAAATCTGAGATATATTTTTTGAAGTGCCACTAGCCTATTCTCACCTCTAGATCACCTGCTGCGATTGGCTGAGCAGTAGGTTCATCCTGGACATTTGCAAAGTTTCTCTAGGTAAGTGTTCATGTGGAACCAGGGTTAGGTAGAAAGATTCAGAACTGCCTTCTTCATGTATTTTTTCCTAAAATTTTTGGCCCCCTAAGGATAAGAAGCCTTCATTTTATTCATAGATAAAATCATAATCTTTCTTTTTTTTCAGGGCTTTATTTTCCTTTCATCCTGGAGTTACTTGGGTTCTTATCTTAAAAGAAGATGTTCGACTAAATTGAGAATGAAGGTGAGGGTCCTGAGAATTTATTTTGAAGCTGGTCACTGTGTTAAAATGCTTGTCCTGCATCACAAGAAAACAGAAGGTAGGAATGATTATCCTTTGTTTATGTTGCAGAAAAACAAGTTGAAACCTGGATGGAAATTAAACTGCTTTCCTAAAGTCAAACACTTCTGTGTTCCTGGTTCTATTGCCCCTGTTCTATCTGGCTGTAGGTTTTAATTGAAGCAGTGGGGAGGAGCATGTCACTGAGGAAAACATGGAAACATGAATAAGGAATACACTTGATGGTAGATGTCTTCTAGGTTTTTCCTTCTTTAATCCTCAGTCCTAATCACAGCATTTAAGAGACTGCTTCTTACTGTTCACAAGGGCACCTAGGAAGTCCTTCAATCCTGGCTGCCTTATGCAGTGCATTGGATCTCTGCTTTACTGTGCAGGGTTTCTCACCTGCACTGCTCCTTCTGATTCTTCCCATGTGCCTAGGAGCTGGAGCTCTTACCACTTCCATTTGGAGTGAGGAATCCAACCATCCAACTTGGGGTCCTGCACTAAGCTACCCAAGGCCACCAGGAGGATGTGCAAGTCTGACTTGCTCCTAAAGCCTCTCTGGAAAATGTGGGAGCTGCAAGAATCACATAACTTGTCAGCAGACCTGAATAGGAAGTCTGAGCTTATCCAGAGCTGATAGAGAGTCCTGTCACTCACTCTGTTGAGGAAAAATCTGGAATAATTTGGGAAATGAAAATGTCTGTTGAGAGACGTCTATCTTCCCAAGGAGGCAATACTGTGAAAGCTGGGGGTGGGGGGACTTAATCAGGGTTCCTTAGATTGTCTTTGACATAAAATAAACAGGAACTACCTGAGGCAAAAGGCTGAACCATGCAAGAGATAAATAAATATGTAAAACACTACAAGGGACACAGGGCCACTGAACAACTGCATGTAGGATTTTTAAACTCCTTCCAGCCCCTCTCTCCTCCTCGGTCTGTCCTTGCTCAGGTGAAGTGCATGGTCCTTAGATGACCTGAGGCTTTGTAGCAGCATCTGGGCATTTCCCTGCAGAACACCACCTTGACCTAGCAAGCCACAGCCAAAGCTGTTTTCCAAACTGCTCAGCAAGTCCAGATTCTCCTAAAGACAGTCCTTAGAGACTTGAGGAGCCAGCCATGGTCTCCCCTGAGGTTTTAATCCTTCCATTAGCCTTGTAAACAATCCCAGGGGAGGAAGCTTCAACTAGAAATTACCGGGATTGTTCTCTGAATAGAGCCCCATCTTTCTCTATAGAGAACTTTAAGGAAAGAGTTCCTAATGTTTTGACTCAATGACTCTTGGTAGAAATCTCATCAGCCTGTGGGAGTCCACTCATCCTGTGGATGATGCTTTTCATCCTGGCTGCGCTTCCAGATTCCCCAGATGAGTCTGTGTTAGACTATTGTGAACACCATATCAACTCTTAGTAAATTATTAGTAAATTGTAGGTTCTTGGAAGGCAGGTCCTCTGTGTTCTTTAATTCCTATCTTACCAAGAATGGGGCCTACTGCCTTTCCTACAGTAAGAACCTTCAGAAGATTTTTTTTTTTTTACTTTAATCAAATTGAACTAAAATGTTCTTTATAAAATAATATGAGCAAAATAAAATTATGTTTATTCATTTGCATGCTATTAAAAGCAATATATGGATTTAGTCAAAATTATGAAGCAATCCATTCTGTTCCTTTCTTGAAAGCCTACTGTTTCCTTCAGAAAAACTTCTCCTAAATTTCAACTTTTTTTAGATTCTCATTTGGAGAAATAGACATGAAATCTGAACCTGTTTCATGTATTTATTTTCACAACTTTTGCATCTCTGATACCTTATGTTTCCCCTTCTAATTTGTGAGAACTCTTCAGACAATGGAGATGAACCTTTCTCCTCTACACCACAAGGAGTTCTCAAGGTTCACCAGTCAGTCTGCATTTCCCATAATACATTTACCACACAGAATTGACCAAGTCATTAATTATTAATATTTCCCCTGACATTGCCTTAGCTATGTGTCATGTTTAGGAAAGACTTTCACACCCAAGGTATCCAGTGTTACAGGCATGTGCCCAGCAACCCACACCTTAGAAAGGGTTTCCATGCATGTGACTTCATAAGTGGTCTTTCATTTGATGTTGTTTTCTCAACTTGCTATGGACTTGCTGGGAGTCGATGCAGTAAATTATTAGATTATGAATATTTTGCTTTAAAATAGATACATAAATGACTTTTGAAAAATAGCTTTATTTTGAAAAATTATTGTCCCAACCGTTAGTCACTAACCATTTGGTATTCTTCTGTTAACTGAATATTCATGTTTAAATAGAATTTGAGGGAAATTTGTTGTTGTCCTTTTTAGTTATCCATGACAGCAGAGTATGATTTTACTTATACAAACATGGATTACATATTTTCCTAACTAGGATCCTAGTCTTGTGGCTGTACATGATGGGGAGATTCACTGTGGTGTATTAATACATGGACATAGGATAGTTATGTCATTATCATTCCACTGTCTTTCCTACCTTCTTTCCTAGTAAATTTCAGGAATTCTTTGATGTTTAGTATGGTATATAATTTCCTCATGCTACAAATGTTGCAAATATTGGATGAAGCTCTTGTCTTTTGATTTTTTATCATTAAAATGTTTTAAATTATTATAAATGACATTTGGCAACATTGTGTTTTAATAGTTTCTTTAATCCTTGTTTATAAAAGATTTTTCAGTTTACATGTCATAAATATTTTTATATTTTCCAATATTTGACTATAATATTTAAGTGCTATCTAAAATTATTTTTTAATAAATTGGTGTAGACCATTTACCTCAGGATATTTATTAAAAATCTACTTTAGCAGTCCATTTGAATTAATTGTAAACTATTTTTTTGTAGATTCCATTTTTACCTTATTCATTTTCAAATGTTTAAATTACTGTCATTAAAAAAAAATATATATATATATATATATTTAGTACCTGCTATTTGTTGTTTATAGTAACTGGTCTAGCATCAGATTCAGCCCTGTGCCTACTTTCACTATAAAGACTAGGGAGATTCTAGTTTCTCTGGTGAATTGCTGAGGCCATAAAAGTGGCCGATCTGGCAATCTTACTTTGAAACCACTTTCCCCAAACTACAGGATACTATAAAAATGTCAAGGCTTCTGTTCATTCTCTAAACAGTTTCAATTTTCTGTTTTCCCTCCAGGGACAGGTTGGGGACATCATTTTATTTTCTAGAATGTTGATTTTTTTTTCTCTAGACTCCACATAACCAACCATATGGTATTAGCTTGTATCCTTTTCTTTATGTGAGAGTGGATATTATATTTTCATAAAATTTTACCAACTAGTTTGAACATTAGTACCTCTAACAAATCGCAATGAAGTGACTTTAGTTGAGCAGTGATGTTTTTCGAGTTGGGGTTCAAAAATAAGGAGATGTAGGCTGGAGATGAAAGGTGAGGCAGCCTGGGACGGGAGGTTGCTGTAATGAAGGCTGAGATGACCTCGACTAGAGGAGAGAGGGATGAGAGTTACTGCAGGGCACACAGAGCCCAGGCCTTCCTCCTGTGCCTGGGCCCATCCAGCTGCCCATAAGCAGATGCAGCGACTGCTGCAGTGTGTCTCTCCTGCTTCTGTGGATACAGTAATCATTACTGGCAGCCACTTTTCTTATGACCAAATCTTATTCTATGTTCATTTTAGTTCTATGAAATCCACTTTCCTTTCCCACTTAGATCTTTGGTACTTCCCAGTATGACATCAGGTCAGTTGGTGGAACTATGTAAAACTCTTTAGGACTGTTTTTTGTACATTTCCCCCTCCATTACAAGTATCTGGTCATTGCTGTGGGCATTGACTTTGCTAATACATGTTTAATTTTGTGTATATTCCCCAATGTAGACATAACATAAAACACTAGGAGTTATGGTGTTCATTATGTAAACTCTAAAGTGAGGTACGGGGAAACAGCACCCTGACCATTATGCTAATTGGGTTTGTTAAAACACAGAGAAATCACTGTGAATAAATGCTTGAAAATGTTATTTTGCATAATGTAGGCCAACAGCCGACACTTATAATGCCCTACTAAGCAATAGTTATGGATCTGTATGCATGGCTGAAAATATGATTTCTTAAACTTGAATGGCTAAATATAGGCTATTTATAAAAAAAAATAAGAAAATAGGTACAATTGCTTCAAAATCAGGATCTCAGTGCTACTACAGCTTTTAAGTAAGATCTAGTCACGAATAAGAATAAATACTCTGAAATGTCTTAGTGTCTTTATATTTCAATTTTTATATTTCCAGAAATATTTGAGTTTATGACTCAAAAATGTCTTTAAGTTTGAGAATCTGAAAATTTTTAAACAAAATAATTTAGGATAATGGTAGACTTAGGGATAATGGTAGGTAGACTTAGATTATTCCTAGAGATAAGCAAGTTAATTCATTGTTGATGATATTTTAAAATTTTTTTAGCAAAGCACACAGTTCTTCCTCTTGTATTTATTACAGTAGTGGCTTCTCTGTCTCATTCAATGATAAAAAGGCAAGATTGCTCTGCAGCCATTCCTGATAGCCCTCAGGATGCGGGGACCTCCAGTCCTGTAGAAATCACACAGCACCTTCAAGAAAAGAGGAAATTCCTGGGTTCTAAGAAACAGACCTTCAAAAGTATCTCAACACCTGGAAATCTCAGCCTCAGTTGGTCTTGTTTCACTGGTCTGGGTGTGTTTTTTGACAGATACTTGCATAATTTAAAAGTTGTTTTCATAATACATATATGATGTGGACCAATGAGAGTGGAAAATTTTTTTAAATATTGATGATATGAAAAATATTTTATAATCTGAATAAAAATCTATATATTTGCATGTTTTTGTTAGGACTCTAAATTTTTTCTAATTTTTTAAAAATTTCTACTTAAAAATAATATATATGACCTGTTCTTTTGGCTAATAAAATCATTGAAGTATTTAGCACTGGAACATTTCATTAATAAAAACAAAAAAGAATAATGAAGCAAATAAGACAAAGACAAATTTGGATAGTCTCTCAAAATTGCCACAAAGAAAAACAACCAAAAACATAATCTCAATAATTACAGACCTTTTTTAGTTATTGATGATTTATTTTATTAAACTCAGAAACAATTTTCTCCCTTCATTGCCTTGAAATGTTTGACTATCTAGGCCTTCGTAGCAAGTGAATAAATTTAATCATGCTTTCATAAAGATTCCATTGCATAACTACCTCAAAATGTTTTGCTACAAGTATGTTTTACAACATCGCAATAAATATGTCTTTACTGTTAAGTTTAGATGGAATGATCTTAGCAAAATATATGGAAATTATTTAACAGTAAAATTAACATCAAGTAAATAATTTAAAAAACAGTAATTTTCATTATGGTCTTTCAAAAATGTTTGATTTCCTTGTTATCCTAAGTTCTTCACTAATTGTTAAATATCTCAATTTTATCTGTTTGAACCTGAAATAAATGTAATATGATGAGGCAAACAGGAGTTTTAGTTATACTACTCTGCAGTTGAGATTCATCTCTGGCACTTAATAGATCTTTGAATTGGAGAATTAATTTAATTAAAAATTAAACTTTTAAGCATTAATTTCTTTAATTTTAAAACAGATGTAGAACTATCCATGTCTTAATGTCTTTGAATAAATTAAATCTAATAACCTGTCTGAAATGTGTGTCCCTGTGGAAGTGCTCAGTAAATAAGTGGGGTTTTTTCCTTTCAAATAAAACTACTATTACTTCTAGTTTATTTTTGCAGGTCAAATGGATGCCAATACTTTCCTGTATGGATTAAATTTAATTACTATAAGATATACAGACAATCTGTATCAAATCAAACCAAAGTAGCTGCTGAGCTGTACATTTTTATCAAAATTTTACTCTTTCCTATATACAGATTTTTCAGGAGAAAATAATAATTCTATTGCTGTGACTGAAATTATAAACACTTGAAAAAATATTGCAGAGGTAGTTCTGTGCCAAACTATTTGACGGACCCAATATCTAGTCATGAAATTCTGGTGGAACCACGTTCTCTACTCCCCTCCAGGAGGCAGTACCTTCAAGTCAGAGGAAACAGGGGAGAGAGAATTTTTATAATTGCAGCAATAAAAATTAACCACTGTTACTGCAAATATTTTAGTGTATTTTACTTTAAAACACACCAGAATAAGGAAAATGTTTTTGATGATATGGAAATATGTTGGAGTAAAATTGACAAGCACAGACTTTGAAGTCATATAGGGTCCACTCTTGGGTCATCTGGGCTTCATTAATTAAGGCACTATACACCCTTCTCATGTCATATAGTAAAGTCTTGTTTCCACTCTTTAAAATTCTTACACGAGTTTTTTTTTTTTTTTTCCCACTATCAGGTGCTATTTAAATAAATGACACATTTGTATCAAATAAAAGGCAATAGCTACTTACTGAGGCAGAAGCTTTTTAGACCCTAAATTAATAAGCCTCACACTGTACTTTCAGCTGGACTTGGAGACGGACTAGCAGGCATTTTCCCCAGTGGAGATAAGCCGAGGGCCACACGCCAGCCAACATGTCAGCGGCACCTCAGGGCAGCATGCAGGAAGGGGCTACTCAGAGTTCAAACACAGGCCAGCCACCCCTCAGCCCACAATTACAGGCAAGGGTGAAAAAGAAGGTCTTTCACATTGTGGAAAAAACTAAAATGGATACTTGTGAAATAGGAACTAAAAATATTATGTGTGCAACAATTATTTGAAAGATGGAGTATAACTTTTCAGGGAAGATGAAGGGTCTCATAAATTCAGCCAAATTGGTTCAAATATAATTATGTCAATTATGCTTCATGGAATTCTGTGCTCCAGTTCTGTGTTCAGTGGCCGTATTGTTTGTGATATGCCAATCTACACAGTCTTTGTTGTACAAATGGAAGTTCTCTTTATAATCTCATAAAGCAAATTTGTGCTCCAGATAAATTTCTAAACTATAATCTAATGGGCATAAATCATCTCAGAAGAGGGTTGATTGATAAGTAATGTGTTCTACTTTGAATTATATTTCGTGATTTTAGAAAATAATAAGTATAATTCACTATGAAATTTCTCTGTTTCTCTGAATTGAGCAGGTAGGCTTATATATTATTTACTTAAATAAAAATAAAAAGTATGTGTTTGGTGAAATTGATTTCTTTAGTGTTATTTTTTGATCTTTGTCTAAACTTAAGAAAAACACATGAATAATTATTGCATGTGGAAAATCTTTTTGGCCACTACTAATATTTCAGGCTGGTGTTATGCCCTCCTTTATGACATCTCAGAGCAATATAATATACGTACCTTAAGCAACATGGCAAGAAAATATTACTAAGGAATAATCTGCTCATGTTACCAGGTGAGAAGACAAGATGTATTTGAATATCACTAGAGGCATCATTTGCCAGACCAGAAATGCTTTGTCTCCCTTGTGGGTTTATAGTACCTGAAGTTGATATGGAAACAGACTAAAGGAAGACAATCAGCCCTATCATTTTATGACGTGGATTTTTATCTTTGCGGAGCCCATTAGGCTCAGTTTATAGATATATCACATGGCCAGTGTGGTACTGAGTAAATAGGGCAAAAATATATAGATTCTTGTGTCCATGATTTTCACCTTGAGCAGTTTCCTGAAACGTGAGATTCACTCAATACTGTTATTTGCCTCAGAGTCTGAAGTGAAAGAGTATATGTGCACTTACTGACCAGAATTGTCACATGAAACATATATTTCTGAAAGACTGATTTTATTTTCTCTGAGGAGGAAAGAAATTAAAAAAAAAAAAATAAGTTTACCTGTAGTTTCTCCAAGTCAGAGAAAATGAGAACTTCATAGAGATGGAGATCTCCAGCATTTCACAGGCCCCTGTGGCTCCTGGTTTGTGACTGTGCATGGTTTTCAGGTAGAGAGGTTATGATACCCTCTCTATGACTTTATTAGGATACAGTCAGATCTTCCAAAAGAGAAGGATGTTTTCCCTGCAGGGCTCCAGTGGATGAGAGTTGGGCAGTGGTCAGACATGCAGCTGGCTCCCTGAATAGCTCACTCCAGACCCGCTCTGCCTGGTAACTGCACCCGGACACAGGCAGTGGGCAGTGAATGATGCCCTGGCGAGAACCGTTTTGCTGCAATCTTGAAGTTGCTTGGGTGAGCTTCAAGATTCGTCTTTTCTTTCCTTCCATTTATTTTTGGCCAGACTCAAGAAAAAAAAAAGAAACAGAGTGTTTTAAAGTGCCCCTCCTCTTTTCCTCTCCCCCAACCCCAGAAGAGTTTGGCTTTAAGATTTTGTTTGGGATCTCAAAAAGAGAAAACGAGCACATTCAGTTCATTTTAGATGCATTCCACCCCATCAATCTCCAGTGACTTCATATATTACAGAAAAACAAGTAAAACTGTTAGGAGAAAATGGCAGCGAACATATCGTTTTCCACCATTAGCATCCAATCCGCCCTGCCACTGAGCAGCAGCTTCTCTCAACAACAGATATTTTTACATATCTCTCCCTAGAAAGTCACCTACAAAACACTGGGTGAAAGTAAAAGGGCTTCCCAACCCACGCAGTGGATTAAAACTCTTAGCCCAGATTCCCATAATTTACAAAACCCAGACTTTTGGGAGCAGAGGACTGGAGAAACATGCTGAAAATTTGGAGGGATTCTCGCCCCATGCACTTTGACCTTCTGAACCAAAGCTGACGGAGCAGTGGGCTGCAGCCCCAGTTGTGCCCCAGCCCCAGACAGGACACGTGAGTGTTAGCTGCAGTGACAGGCTGTCCTAACGTAGCTGTCATCTGGCCCATTCTCTACACAAACCATCAACATAATTCACTCTAAAGGGCTTTCTGAGAGAGCCTAATGTATTTTCTTTCTTTCTTGTACAGTGCAGAATTTAGGACAGCTTATTTTAATTTGATGACCTGAACTATGATCTAATAAGGGACAGCTGTGGCAGCTAAATCCCCAGGCTATTTATTGTCAATTAGAATAAATCCTAAATAAACTCCCTTCATTCTAAAGTTGACCCATTCTTCAACAGTAGGCAAAAATGACACTTAGAAAGGAAAATCAGGGGACTGGAAGAAAGAACCAATGGAATGTAAATACTGTGAAAGGGAAGGCTCTTCAAGCAGAATTAGAAAGATGAGCAGTGATAATGACATTTTGATGTTGAATAATTGCTATTGAATTTTTTTTTTTTTTGAATCGTGGAAGATATCCACAGGAGAATACAAAGGAATATCAAGCTGTCAAATAAAATGTACCATGTCATTAGAGTTAAGCTAAAAATAAATGCATTTTATGGGAATAAAATGTCTTTATTCAAACACAGAAGATAAAATGCCCTAGAACAGTCAATTATAAACTTTTTCAGCCTATTGTAGATATACATTTCCCAACAAGACCTAGGATGCCAGTCCATAAATTATATACATCTACCAAACAAAAGATTTTGAAATAATATTTCCTTTCCCATGTGTAATGCACTCGAGTTTGTATTCTGCTTTTTTTCTCTGACACTGAGAAGAAATGCTCATCATAACCCACCAAACTGATATTACCACCTCCCTCAAAGGACGGGACCCACCATTAAAAAAAAAAATGTACTCTATAACTGAGCAACAAAACACAAAAGGGAATTTTCAAACGAAAGCTTGAGCATTTTTAAATATTGATAATCAGAGAGGATTGAGCAGCCCAGTGAAGAAGCAAATGCATTATTGACCTATGCAAAAGTAATTTATTATAACATTGTTTACTGCTTTCTTGAATCTGAAGGTCATGTTGAAAAATGGGGAAAAGAAAGAAGTAAACAGTGGGTTGAGGGTGCTTTCATTACTCAGAGCCATGTGGCCCCTGCTGAGCTTGTCCTTCCCAGGTCTGTACAATGTGGAAAGAAAACAAATTGGCATCATTGGCAACGCTTATGTGTAGAAACAGAAGAAAGAACAGATGCCATATGAAATAAAGATGCATGGGAACTTGTTTCAGGGACATTCACGAGTTGTTAAGGGGCATGGTGTGCCAGAGTGGAATGGAGGTTGCAAAGTTTAAAAGTGCTTCCTGACAGGTTGAAGAGCTCTCAGCCTTTCCTCTGGGAGCACACTCACTGTGTCCCTAAGAGCTTGTGGTTTGTGGGCACACTCAGGCAAAACCAGGCAAAGGCTGAAGGTGATCTGGTTGTCCAAAGAAAATCAAAAGGTACCACTTACTTCTTTGGAATTCATTTATTTGGACTTTTCTGCAAAGAATCCCATTCTCCTCAGACTATGGGGCTGAAGACCTAGCCATCATTTTTAATACCTTCCAAAGAGATTTTAACTGCTTTTTAGTGGGAAAGGTCTTGAATTCTCAATTCTCCTCTTTTCTTCACATGCATGGAGACTCTTATACTTGCTCTTCTCTCTTGTTTTTCCTTTTTTTTTAAAAAATAAAAACTGTTAAGAAATAAGGCAGATTGTGATTAAGCAATGAAGTCTAAATATGACTTTTTAAAATTTTAATCCTAATCAAAATCTCACAGATTTCTTTAGATTATAGATCCTACCAAAAAAGGTGTCTTTAGTGTCCCAATCATATCAACAAAGTATCTCTGAATATTTATTGCAGAAATATCTCTGCAATATTTTACAATGTTTCCTTGAAACATATTCTGCTGACAACGGAACAAATTTTAGAAGCAATGCTACAGGCTGGATCGTCTCTTTGGCATGAGTAGTGTGTTGTTTACATGCATCACAAGAAAGAAAGGAGATAAAAAGCCTCATTTCTCTGTGGTCTGGAAAACAGCCCAGTCTCCAACCAAGCAGCTGACTGCAGAGATGCCCAGGGATGGATGGAGGAGAGCTGTCCCGATTTTCAACACAGAAGGGATGTTGTGGATGAGGGCTTCTCAGCTACATGGCACAGCCAGCAGGGGGACTAGTCAGACCCGTCAGCAGCGTGGACTTGAAGGTGAAGGACCATCCCAGGGTAGCAGGGCCCTCCATTCTTTCTGCCCTCATACGGAGAAGGGAGAAATGAGGGCAATGGTGTATTAAGATGTGACCTCGCCTTGCTTCTTCTTTATGGGTATTTATTCTTCCCTTCTCACCACTGATTATTCATCTTGGGACCTCAGTCTAAGTGATAAGGACTTTGGGACTTCACAAAATTTGAGGACTTCTTCAAATTTAAATTAAAATAAATTAATGGGATTAAGAAAGCACTTCATGCAATTATTGCCTATTTTTCTACCTTAACATCAATGATGAAATAAAAGCATAAATTTAATGCTTTTAGTTAAGGTAGAAGACAACACCTCAGCCTAGATATTCCTTTATTAATAAACATAGGTCAAAATAAGCCAAAACATTGTTGTCCATTCTTATCATTTAGGAGTGATAAAAAAGCAAACATTAAGAACACACAAGAACAAATACTTCTAGTAAAGTCTGTAGCCACAAAGTTTTTTTCAAGATATAAATTACCTTCTGTTGTTAGAGTCTGTAAACAAGTCAGGATGGCGGACATTCTGTGGTTTATCATTTGTTTTGTTTTGCTTTGTATTTGTTTGGTTGCTTCTTCTTTCAAAGAAAATCTAAGGTGAAAAGGACAATAATTTTAGTTTGTGAGGAAAAATCCTTGAATATCAACATTGGACTCACCACTACCTAACAGTAGGTGAATGGTTTATAATTACATTACATTGACCTAATGGGATTTAAATAACTATTAAATACAATGCTTAAAAATCACTTCAACGGTAACTTAAAATACTTATGATATGAAGTGAAATAAAAATAGTTAAATGAAACATAAAAATAATATTATCTCAACATAGCAATGCACAGAAGGACAAAAATACATAAACATTGAGACTGGGGGTGTCATGTGCATGGACCTGGTGGATTACAGAAAACAAAATCAAGCTGTTTAACAAAATCTATCTGGCTGTGTGGTAGTAAAATGGGCAATTCAACTTGTTTATCAAAAGTATTGCAATATATGCATGTGATCATTTGATTTCATAATCAAAGAAACACATTTAAATTTTAAAAGATACAAATATTTTCTCTAAAAAACATGTACAATTGTATATTTTTCTCAAACTATAAGGCTAATGATCATAGATATATAATGTGCCGCTGACCTCACCAATAAAAATAAAAGTATGAATTAAGATTGCACAGTTAGCTAGGCACAGTGATGCATTCCTGTAATTCCAGCTGCTCCAGAGGCTGTGACTGGAGGATCATGAGTTCAAAGCCAGTCTCAGCAAAAGCGAGGTGGTAAGCAACTCAGTGAGATCCTGTCTCTAAATAAATACAAAATAGGGCTAGGGATGTGCCTTAGTGGTTGAGTGCCCCTGAGTCCAATCCCTGGTATCCCCTGCCCCCAGAAAAAAGATTGCACAGTGATGTCAACCAATTGGTAGAATATTTAGTCTGATAACTCCAAGATTGGGTGGAAATACAGAGATCCAGAAATTCATATATCACTAGTGCAATTATGATATGATAAAGTCCCTTTGGAATGAAGTTCAGCAATGAGAGAACTGAAGATTTAACAATTCCCCTTTTAGGACTGAAGACTATAAAAGTAATATACATAGTGCAGAATGAAAAGTGTATATTTTCCTTATGGTATTATTTGTATTAATGAAAACTTGGATCTTCTAGATTGCATTTCATTATGAGAGTGATTTTTTTTTCATAAACTCATACAAATAAAAGCAGTTAAATTGGGTGAACTAGAACTTCATGTATCCAAGTGAGTGAATTTTGTAAGCAATATTGATTATAAAAGTAAGTTAAAGAAGACACTTATAGTAGCATTTACACAACTTTTAAAAATACGACATGTTGTAATAGCTACCAAAAATCAATATGGCAGAGATAAAACCAACATAAAGATAGAGCCCACCTCCAGAAAGAAGGGAGGGGAGTGGAAAAGAGCAACCTGTAAACAATGAATTGAATAATTGCCTGAGGTAATTGCCACAGTGACTCAGCCATTATTTTATCTAGGTTAATATTGTATGGACAGTGTAAAAATATCCTCTCTGCTTTTCTTTATGTTTGAAATAGTTGTAGTAGCAATATGTCCATACACTAAAACTTTAAAAGTTCACACCTAATGTTAATTTAATATTAGTTGTTAAACATCAGTTTCTGTTTCTTCAATTATTTCTGTGAAGGTTCTAACCTGTATATTATAAGATCGTGAAACAGGTTAGCAGCATATAGAAGAATCTGCTCATAGTAAGGGCAATAAAACAGGAAGCCATTGCACTCCTCCAGCTTTCTGTGTGAGTGAAGTGATTGGAGCAGGTGCATACAGTTGACCTGCAGAGCTGCCTAACTAACTCTCACCACCTGTGGGACACACTGTCCCACAGTGTGCCTCCTCTAAAGAATAATTTGGCTGCTGATCTCCCCACATGGCCTGTGACCTTCCAATAAGCAGGTTGATTCCATGATGTTATCCACCCTCACAAAGAAAAACTCAACCCAGTGTGACAAGGATGAGGGAGAAAAAAATATTTGTCAATGATGTGATAGTTTCCTATATTACTTCAGATTTTGAAAGAAAATAACACTCCAGACACTGCACTAAATGCACTACTCTGGATAATTAGAGCTCCATTTTGACTTAAGAATTTTCTTTGAAATATTGAGATACATTATGAAAAATAATTTTGACAATAGTTTTACCTATCACTGTTCTTAAAGATCTGAAAAGTTATCATTTTGCAACTCCTATATAAAACTTCTTTCTGTTTTTTCTTTTCCTTTTTTCATTCTTCTTTTCTTGTAATTAATTTCTTAAAGGAAATGGTGTTTCCCTTCAGTTTTTTTTTTTTTTTGTATAAATATTATCAGTTTATATACTTGCATTTTGTTGGCTAGGTATTTTATCTGTTCTAAGCTGGCCCAATGCCCAAAACTACTTTAAAAATAGTAATAACTTTTATAAAAACAGATTTGAAATTTAAACAAGTTGTCTTCTCAGCCCAGATAGCCTATAGGGGCTAAAAGTTAAAGTGTGACTGACTTCCATGTGGCTGGGAGGAGCTGGTTCCAGATTCTAAGAGAATCTGCTTCTCATTGGACACCAGTGCCTCCTCTGCACTCTGAACGTTGCTTAAAATGTGAATGATTTGGAGTTTCTTCCCACCTTCAATTTGACTTTCAGAGTTAGCAAGCCACTAACCCCCCTTGGATGGCAATAGTCAAGCCTTGCACCAGGTCTTGAACTACTGTCTGATGCATCCCATCAACCTCATCACCATTGAGCACTGAATAAGAAGACACAGGCAACATGCTGGTGAGCTTCTTGCTCATGTAGGCAAAACCTCCTGCCATCTGGACCTGGGAAGGTGGTTTCTCTTCATTTATTCAGCAGGTGTTGAATACATGCTTACAACGTGCCAGTCACTGTTCTGGATGCTTAGATTGCATCAACATAGGAAAAAAAAATAGCTTACATTTTCGTGGGAGAAAAGGCAACCAAGAAATAATAAGCATAATGAAGAAAACATCTGATCATTTGTAAGATGGTGGGTACTATGGACAATCAGAGCACATCAAGGTAGGTGGCATCAGATGAAGGAACCAGAGGCACAGACCACAGTTTTAAACAGGGTGTCCACAAAGGGGCAAAGACCTCAAGCAGAGGATCTGAGCCACATGGTCATGTCGGGGATCACGTCCGGTGAGAGACTCATTCAGAAGAAGGTGTAAGATTTGGGGCTTTTCTGTCTGCTCCTGCCATGGGAAGGTGCTGGGACGCAGTGTTTGTGTGTGTCGAGGGGAGGCACCAGTAGTCAGACAAGACCCAGCAGTGAAGTGATGCACACGTTCATGTCACCATTTAGACTTCTACATAGGAATAAGCATATGCAATACATGGGGCCAGTAAAACTTCAGTGAAGTGGAAAGCTTATGTGTATGTGTGCATAACTGTGGTGTAAGGAAGATACACATTGTTTTTCAAGAACAGAGTGATAGTTATCCTATAAAAATATTACATACTCTGTTTAGTAAGAAAAATTGGCATATATTAAGTTGGTGTCTGCTTGTTTATTTAAGAAAAGTGACCTGATTTTGAAAGAGAGATTTGTCCTTGATGTTCTGAGGCTTTTATGTTGAGTAAGTGGATGTGAAAAGTCCATTGTCCACATTGAAAGTCTTATCTTTGTGATAAAATATTTTAGTTGAGATTTTAGAGCAGATAAAGGGGTGGGGGGGAATTGTGCTCATGCTTGGAGCCAAACAGTAGAGCAGAGAAGTTTGGGGCTGCATGAATAAAAGGGCAGTGGCACAAAATCATTTCATTTGCTATTCAGAAGAAATACTCTGCAGAATACCATCAGTAGTAAGCAGGAATGGTCCAAACTGCTTGCGCTGAGGGGTTGACTCCCTACAGTGGTGGAGAAAAGAGCTCCATAATGCACTAACAATTCATTTGATAACAGTAGACAACTTTAACTGTTTGAATCTGTAAAAAAATTCTTTTGATGTTGCCATGTTGTAAAGGAGATTAAGAGCTAGTATCAGCAAAGGATTATCTTCTACTTCAAAGAGGTGAGGCAGAGCAAGGGTGTGGTGCAGTTGAACTCTTTTAATCACATCATTCATATCAATATCCTGATGATAATGGAAAGACAAAGTATTAATTTAAAAGCAACTTTTGAGTACTCCCTCAATTCATGCTGTACAACACCTAATTTTGATCGGTTAGAAATCTAGGCTTAGATCACTCTCTGGTGCTAAAACAGTGACAATGTACCAACTGCAGACTTGTAGCAATCCTAGGCTGAGGGCACCATCTAGTGCTAAAATAATGGAAGTTAACCCCAGCTCCTGGGAATATGAGCATCCTGCTTGAAATTTCTGGAAAGATAAGCATAAACAACGGTAGGCTATGAATATCAGAATAAATGCCCCCTGTTCCAATGCACAGATGTCATTGTACATCAATAAGTTCCAAGAGCTTTTAGGAAACCGAGACCTCTCTTAATAGTCAAAATAAGGTGCTAGAAATTGACCAGGTAGCAACCTGTAGGGAAGAACTACAGGTAGTGAATTTATAACAGCTGTTTTAAAGAAACTCATTGAGTTTTAAGGAAGCAGAGAGAAGTGCATTCTCTAACAGAGAAACTGAATGGAGATATGGAAGCAATTAAATGGAGTCAAACAGAAATCCTGAAAATGAAAATCACATTAAGAAAACACCACTGTAAAAAGCATAAATAGCAGACTAGATCAATCTGAAGAATTATGGAGCTCAAGACAGGCTACTTTAAAATACAGAGTCAGTGGAGAATGAAAGAAAAAATAATGAAGAGTTAATAAAGACTACAGCCAGTTCCAGACAGCATTAAAAGAGCAAATATTTGGCTTATTGGGGTTCAAGAAAGACTTGAGAATACCAAAGAAATAGAAAGTTTATTCAAAGAAATAATAACAGAAACCTCTGTAACCTAGACAAGGATATCCAGGTGTGGGAAGGTCAAAGGTGGCCAGTAGGTTTTAACTCAACAAAGTTTACCCAAAGACACCTTATAATATACTCAAAGGTGAGACAGAATTATTCTTAGGAAACTAGGGAAAAGAAAATAATAACTTATAGGGGCATATGAATCAGCATGATTTAACCTGCCTGAAGATTTCTCAGCACACACTTTACAGGTCAGCAGAGAGTATCATGAAATTTTTGCAATACTGAAGGGAGGAAAAAAACCTGTCAACCAAGGACACTGTACCCAGCAGAGCTGTACTTTAGAAATGAAGGAGAGAGAATGATATTCCCAGACAAACAAAACCTGAGACAATATCCCTGCTAGACCTGTCCCATGAGAAGGGTTAAAGGAAATTCCTCCAACTGAAAGATACATTATTAAGTAAGAAGGAAACACTGGGAAACATAAATCTCACCATAAGGGGAACTATATAGACTAGTATCAAATGTTCTAATACTGTAAGTAAGGTACATAAGCTACTCATAGCTTTAGTGTGAAGATCAAAAAACAAAACAATCAAAAATAATAGTATATTGATCTGTTAAGAGACAGAAAATATAGAAAGATGTAAAAGTGGATACCAAAAATTCAAAATATGAAAAGGAATGGAGTTACAATTAAAAGATGGTTTATATGAGCCTCATGTTAAAAACCTATAACAGGCAAGCCAAAAATAAACCAGGAAAGATAGCACACCAGAAGTAGAAAATTAATTACCTACAAAGGAAGACTATAATAGAAGGGAAAACAAAATGAAAGAAACAAAGAAGAACGCTAGACAATGAGTGAGAAATTGGCTTTAACTTAGAATAATTACCTAGAGTGTAAAAGGATTAAATTGCCCAATTCAAAAGACACAAGAGTGACTGAATGGATTAAAAAAAAAAAACAAGACTATATGTGGCTTACAAGAAATTCACTTCATCTCTAAGAATGTGCATAGACTGAAAGTGAAGAGAGGGAAAAAGAAATTATATATAAAAGGAATCCAGAAGAAAGTTGTGCTAGCCATACTTACATCGGATCAAAAAGACTTTAAATCCGAAGAGTGAAAAAGAGATGAGACATGTCATTAAGGAGTCAATTCAGCAAGAGAAAACAACTATTCTCAATATTATGCACCCACTATTACAGCACACAAATATAGAGAGCAATTATAATAGGCTTCATGGGAGAACTAGAATATAACTCAATAACAATAGGGGACTTTAAGATTCCTCTTTCTGCATGAAAAGATTGTCCAGGCAGAAAATCAGGAAATCAATAAAGAAACAGCAGAGTTAAATTGTACAACAGACTAAATGGACCTAATGGATATCTAAGAACATTCTACTCATAGCTGACTAATAGATAGTCTTCTCATCAGTGCATGGAACGTTATCCAGAACAGATCGTAGAGTGGGTCTCAAAAATTCATATGAATTGAAATGATCTTTTCTGACATCTATGCATAAAATTGGGAATCAATAATAAGAATGACTTGGGAACTATACAAATACATGTAGATTAATCAACTTACTTTTGAACACGAAATGAATCAAGAAAGATATCAAGAAGAAAATTTAAAAATTCATTGAAGTAGACAAGAATGGAGACATGACACATCAAAATACAGAATACAAAAAAAGGCAGTACTAACAATCAAAGCCAACATCATAAAAGTATAAAGATGTCCAATAAATAACCTTTTCCTGCATCTTCAGTGACTAGAGAAAAACAAGATAAGCCATACCCCAAATTAGTAGAGGAAATAATAAAGATCAGAGAAGAAATAAATAAAATAGAGACTACAAAAATATAAGAAAGAAAATACAAAATCTCAAAGATAGTTGGTTCTCCAAAAAGATAAAATAGTCAAACTGTTGGTTAGACTAAGAAAAAGAGAAAAAAAGACTCAAATAAATAAATTCAGAGATGAGCAGAGAGACATTACAACTGACACCACAGAAATACAAAAGATCATGAGAAATTACTATGGATGACTATATGTCAATAAACTTGACAACCTAGAAGAAAAGGGCAATTTTCTTTACCAAGATAAATCATAAAGAAATGGTAAACTTGAATAGATCCCCAAACGAGTAATGAGATGGAATAAAAATAAAAACTCTCCCATAAAAGAAAAGTCAAGAAGAATCAGATGGGTTCATTCTTAGTTCCTGCTAACATTTAAAGAAGAATTATATATGTATTTTTTTTAATTTTTCAAAAAAATTGAAGAGAAGGGAATTCTACCAAACACCTTCTATAAGGCTAGTATTGCCTCAATACTAAACTCAAAGAATGTCAAAACAAAACTAGAAAACTGCAGGCCAATTTCCTTGATGAAAGTTAATGCAAAAATCCAGATTTTACCAAACTGAGTCCAACAATATATTTGTAAAAATTACTCATCCGTCACAGGGAGGATCAACATATGCAGGATGGGGCAATGTATGCTAATCAATAAATGGGATACAGCTCCTTAACAAAGTAAAGGAAAAAGTCATATGGTCATTTTAATATGCAGAAAAAGCACTTGAACAAAGTTTATTACCCTTTCATGAACAAAGTATTGAGCAAATCAGGGGTAGAAGGAATTCACCTCTAAATAATCTAAATAATGTAGAGCTTGCATGATAAGTTAGCAATTAACATTATGCTGAATGAGAAAAGGCTCGAAACTTCCTATGACCTGTAATACCCAAATGCACCACTTTTTTTTTATACCATGACTTTATTCAATAAAGGTATGTATTTTAACAATATTAAAGGTATGTATTTTAACATATATGTCAAACACTGTGAAAACTCATGTATGCATTCATTTATTTAATTTTTATTTATTAGGTATTTATTGGGAGCTAGAATATCTTCTAGGCACTTGGGATACATCAATGAGTAAAATAAACAAAATATAAACCCCAAGACATGACCCCAATGACCTACCTACTCCAGCCATAACCTAGCTGCCTACATTTATCTTCCAGTTACTCACAATCAGTGGATTAACCCACTGATTAAGTTAATCATAGACCAGTCATTTCACCTCTAAATCTTTTGCATTGATGTGCACAGGGTCTTTGGGGGCTACCCCATATCTAAACCATGTATATCAATATCTTTTTTCTTTGGTATCTGCTCTGTAAGAATTTTGAATTTAATACCTAACTTTGATCCAGGGTAAAGTAAAATAATAATTTTCTTATTTGGTATGGGTTAGAAAGTGGGATTTGTACTAAATGCACCACTTTTATTCAACATAGAATTGGAAGTGCTACATGTACATTAGTCAAGGTTCTCCAGAGAACAGAACTAGCAGGATAGACATACCTGCACACATACATACACCCACAGAGCTTTGAGTAATTAGCTCATACAGTTAAGGAGGAGAAGAACTCCTGTGTTATGGTTTAAATATGAGGTCTCCCCTTCAAGTGCACATGTGAGACAATGCAAGAAAGTTCCAAGGTGAAATGAATGGACATGAGAGGCTTAACCTAAGGCGTGCATTAATTCACTGATACAGATGAACTGATGGTAACTGTAGGCATGTAGGGTGTACCTTTGGGGTACATGTTTTATCCCTGCTGAGTGGAGCTTGCCCTCTCGGCTTCCTGGTGGTCATGTTCTGAACTGCTGTCCTCCACCATGCCCTTATGCCATGATGTTCTGTATCCCCTCATGTCCAGAGCAGTAGAGTCAGCCTTCTGAGGACTGAGACCTCTGAAACTGGGAGTGCCAAATAAACTTTCCCTCCCCCCCCCCAAAAAAATGAACTGGCCTCTAAGAAAGCTCATAAGGTGACTTATGCCTTCATGAAATCACCTCTGAGCCATAACTGCTTTTTTAGCCTGTGAACTGGAAATGTAAACTTGTTAGTGTCTCAAGATATCATGCCCAGATGCTGATATAGTTTGCAAGAAACTGACATATAAAACCCAAATGCCAGTTTATTAGTTTACAACCATAAATCTTTCCAGGAAACCTGCTCACCTAAGTCAATCATCAGTGCTGCTTCTTCCTGTAGGGAAACTACTACTTTGGAAGCCACATTATCACAAGGTTGGTTAGTGATCATGGCAATTGAGTCAGTCATCTGAGTGTGAGTGTTCTTAACCTCTGGCTCTGTGTGTTCAAGCTGCCAATCTCCAAAACAAAGCTATACTTGTCAGATAGTACCAGGACAAAACTTCCAACACATGTCCCTTCACTTGCCTATTTTTGTAATACCCTTTTAATGAAATTCTCCTGAAGATATATTGTTCCTTTATATGTATTAATGCCTTCTTTAAGTCTGAATATGTTTAATAATCTAGAGTTCTGCTAATGGGACTCTGCGCATCTTTACTCTGAATCATTGTGAATTAATTTCATAGCTTAATTATTGGAGGATAATTTTAGAAGTGGGCCAATTTGCCACTGACCAAATTTACTAACCAAAAATTTGTTCTAGTTATTTTATTACTATTAATACATCTGATAAAATGCATACCTATTCAGTGACATAATTATATATATATATATATATATATATATATATATATATATATAGAGAGAGAGAGAGAGAGAGAGAGATAGAGAGAGAGAGTGAGTGAGAGACAATATATATATAATATGTGTAAATGGATATATATCCTGTGGAATATATTCAATGTATTTAAAACTTCTTATGAATATAGTTTCATTTTTAACATAAAAAAAAGAATTGGAAGTGCTAACCAGAGAAATTATGCAAAACACAGAAAGAAAGCACAACCAAATTGCAAAAGACCAAGTCAAAGTTTCACTATTGTGAATGACATAATCTCATTTATAGAAAACACCAAAGACTAAATCATAAAGAATATTAAAACTAATAAATGAATTTGGCAAATGCTTAAGGTACAAAATCAATAGACACATGAGTAGCATCTATATATGCTAATAATGAGTTATCTGAAGTAGAAATCAAGAAAGTATCTGCAAAAAATACAGCTAGAACTACTTTTGATTAAAAATGGGAAAGACTTCTAAAATGGAGAATATAAAACATTGATTAAAGAAATTGAACAGGATATAAAAAAATATAAAAACATACCGTGTTCTTCATTGATTTGAAGAAGCAATATTGTTAAAAATTTCCATGCTACACAAAGTGATCTACAGATTCAATGCATTTTCCATCAAAAATACCCATAGCATTCTTCACAGAACTGGACAAGGACAATCCTAAAATTTGTATGGGGTCACAAAATTATTTAAATAATCAATGTCATCATGAGAAAAAAAGAAAAATGTCAGAGGCATTATATTGACCGACTTCAAAATATACTACAAAGTTTTAGTAATTAAAAAACAGCATGATATTGGCATAAAACAGACACACAGACTAATGGAATGGAAAAGACTGAGAGTAAACACATGCATTTACATCCAGCTAAGAAATGCATTTAATAATGATCCAAAAAATAATTAGACATCCACATGCAAAAGATTCCTACCTCTCACCATTTACATAAATCAACTCAAAATCAATTAAAGACTTAAATGTAAAACTTGAAACTATGAAATTACTAGAAGCAAATTTTGAGAACATCAGGATGGGCAAAAAAGTTTTTAGACAAGATTCAAGAGCACAGGAAACAGGGCCAAAAATCAACAAATACAATTACGTTAAACTAAAAGACTAGTAACAGTCAAGAAATTGGACAGGATATAAAAAACATAAAAACATACTGTGTTCTTCATTGATTTGAAGAAGCAATATTGTGAAAAATATCAATAGAATAAAGAGAAAACTCACAAACTGGAAAAAATGTTTGCAATTGACATAGTGATAAAAGGTTAATATCCAAAATATCTAAGTAATTTAAACAGCTCACTAGCAAGAAAAATGACCCAATTTAAAAATGGGCAAAAGACCTGCATAGATATGTCTATAAAAGAAGAAATAGAAATGGCTAACAAGTATATGAAGAAATGCTCAGTATCACTAATCATGAGAGAAATGCAAATTAAAACTACAGTAATATATCATCTCACATCTCTTAGAATGGCTCTTATCAAAATGATAAAAGATCAACCTGCTGGTGAGGATGTGGAGAAACAGGAATCCTTGCACACTGTTGGTGGATGTAAATTAGTGTAGACATTATGGAACACAGTACCCAGGTTCCTCAGGTGATCAGGCACTGATATATATATGTCCGAACAAAATGCAGTCAATATGTTGAAGAGACATCCTGTGTTTATTTCAGCACTATCCACAATAGCCAAGAAATAGAAACAACCAAAGTGTCCACTAACTGACGAATGATAAGTGAAATGTGGCACATGTGTACAATGGAAAACTGTTCAGTTTAAAGGAAGAACAAAATCCTGTCATTTACAACCATCGTGGGTGGAAGTGAAGATCATGATGTTAAGTGAAATAATCTAGGCACAGAAAGACAAATAGCAAAAAATATCACTATGTGTAGAAAGGTTGACCTCATATAAGCTGGGAGTAGACTGGAGGTCACCTGAGACTGAGGAGAGGAGGGTGGCAGGAGGGTGGGGAGGGATGGTCAGTAAGTATTAAGTTATAGTTAGGGGCTTTTCACAGCAAGGTGACCACAGTAAGGGAAGTATACTGTACTGTATATCTCAAAAAGCCTGAAGAAAGAATTTTGAATGCTTTTACCATAAAGAAATGATATATGTTTGTGCCGATAGAAATGTTACCCTGATTTCAATATTGAACAAGGCATATGTGCATCAAAACATCACACAATGTCCAGTGACATACATTTGTAACAATTGTATGAATCAGTTAAAATAAATATAAATTAGAAAAAGGAAATGACAAATGTTTGAAGAGTTAGAGGTTTAACCTGATGTTACATAACACATAAATGAATCAAAATGTAACTCATAACTCCTTAAATATGTTCTTACATATTACATTTTTTTTTAATTTAAAAAGAGACTATTCAGGGATCTTGGCTATGAGCTCATTCATTCATTACAGCCATTCCAAGTTGCTGTTAGGTTTGGCCACCTCTCTTTCCCTATGACCCACAATGCCACAGTTTAATACACTCCAAAGTGATTTATCTTGAACTAAGAGCAGCAGGGTTGAAGCCGCTCCCCATCCATTTCTCACAGACATAATCTCTCCCTCATTTCCTTTCTGCAGTACCCTTTCTGTGCTATAAATACCTCCCATTCTGCAGGGTAAATGGTGTTGTGCTTTAAAAACTTATTGATAAAGTTTCATGTGACAATCAACTTAGCCATGTTGGGACTGAAATCTGCACTCTGTAATAAATAGTGATGTTGTAATTCAAACCAGTAACCACCCCTGACACATACAGGGTGCCTAATGCCTTTTGGCTGTTATGATGTCAGCAAATGTGGCACCCTGTCATAAGACTGCCAGTGCTTTATGATCTCTGCTCTTCCAGTTCACCTTGCAGAAGATATGGAGGCAGACTGCCCTCAGCAAATACAGCACCATTTCTCATGGATGCAATAAGAAATGTGTTTTGTGATACATTAAGAAATGTGATTTGTCTTGCTTTTTGAGTGAAAAGCCAGGTGTAAATAAGAATAGAATGGTTACCAATGCAGCTTCATCTTACCTTTTTTCAGGGAAAGAGGGGATTGCAAAATGGTACCAGGAGGAAAATGCTAAACCTGTTCACTTTTCCATTAGAAACACCTGTTTTGCAAATAGAATGAATCATATAACCACTGACAAGCAACTAAACAAAAATATCAAAAAAGCATAGTTTCTCAGCATTACTTTGAGTCCAAAATGGAAAAATAATCTAATTTTGTTTTTATCAATAAGAATATAAAGTTCATTCTTTTGGGGGAAATTTTTTGATTTGTTGTTGTTGTTCTCAATGACCTGTCTGTGGGAGTAACTCAGACAACCTGCAATTAAACTTTGATTCATAGTTTGTAAAGTTTAATCTGACTATTATATATGAGACTATTTATCCAAAATCAGTATTTAAAATCATTTATTTTATTATAAAAACATGAAAAAGCCTTACACATAGTGTTGGATTACTTATGAAGACTGATCTTCAGGGTGCAAAAAAATATATTTCTGAAAATATACAAAATAGTAAGTTTAACAGATTAATTTATGAATGATTTCGTGTAGAATATGACCCATTTATGTTTTCATGATGCCTGAAAAAAAATTTTCTTAACAAATTATTTTTATAAATATAATATTGCTATCATGTTCTATTATACATTAATCTAAAATGTGTGATAAGGTTTTAACCATTCCATCTTTAATTAAGTTGACTAACTAGATTTCTTCATGCTGAACTTCAGTCTAAATGCTGAGAATTCTAATCCTCAATTTAAATGGTATTTGAAAACACATAATCTGAACCACACTCACCCCAAACTGGGCCATCTTCTCTTCCCTATACTTAATGCAAAAAGTTTGCACTGGAAACTCTTTCTAGGCTTTTGCTTTCTTTCTACACTTTTGCTAATAATTATTCTATAAACTAACTTAGATACCTATAAACTATGTATCAGTATGAACATTAATGTAAATTTCCCAACGTAGGGAATGTGGAAAGGATTTTATTTTTAGAAAATTTTATTTTTCTTTATTAATTACAACATCAATTTAGCTTAAAACCACTTGAATTTATGCTAATTATAATCTTATCTAAATATAACCCCAACCCAGATCCTGTGCTGGCAAGTGGCATAGGATACACTCAAGTGAAAAGTCAGCAGGTCATTAAAAATGACAGATAGAAGACAGGTGGTATTCTGGTGGACTGAACAAGCATGAGAAAGATAAAAGAGACCTGGTTATCTTCAAGAGAAAGCAGGATGAGTTTGATATGTCATGCTGCTTCTTTCCAGGTAAAATAAATCATTTACTCAAAAATATTTCTCAAATTAGCAAAAATTAAGAAGATGGACGTTTTACACAGCAGGGAAGCCAACAACCCTGACATTGATCTTAGGACCTCCAGCCTCTGACACTGATAGCTACAGTGACTTCTGAGATATTTATGAATGCCTACAATTATATATATGCATATAAATATGTATATATATATATATATATATATATATGTATATACATAAAATTACACTGATGAGTGTGTTTCCATTTCTCATTGAGATATTCTGAATTAACTCTTATTGACAGAGTTAATTCCTGCAACAAAGGAAACCACGACTCTTTCTTTCATGCATCCTGTGCTCTTGCACAAGCCAGTGTTGAGCTGAGACTCAGAAGCAGTGGACAGGGGTGGGCAGCCAAAGGGTCACGTCACATGGCTTCATTTCCTTCCTGCCTTCTCTCCCCTTCCTTTTTCACTTCTATGGAAAATCAACTCTGTTTCCTGTCTTCTCCCCATTTTAACATCCCCCATCCTCTCACTCTTTCCCATTAATCCTTAAATGGAAGATCCCCAAATCATCACTCCTAGATCTTTTGAACTTGGATAGAATCAAAGTGGGAGAAAGAATTCTTAGTGAAAGAGCCATTGCTCTCTCTTAGACTGCAGATGGGAGGGCACACATTTTAGGAAGCCGCACAGAAGAGGACCACAACTTAAAGGTATCTGCTAAATAAATGCAGCTGTAATTGTTGTTGAACAGATTCATGTTTAAATAAAATAGCGTTATTTATCATGCACCTGTATTTTAAACCATACGTTTCTTTCTCAAGACATTATGTGAAAAAATATCAGTTATTAAGAGCTCTCAAGTTCTCCACTGAAATAACGGCAATTATTTTGACAACTTTCATTATTATATCTGTTTCTTAATTTTTAAACAAAAGTGTTAAGATGTATAAATAGATACTATGTATACTATAATTACATAATATTTATGCTATCAGTAATCAGAATACTGTATATTGACTACATATCACTGAGTATATCATATTAGGCAGAAAGGACCAATCTGTGATGAGATGACAGATTATCCCAAATATCTCAGTGGCTTAACACAATGAACTTGTCATCAAGTAAAAATCTATGCACTGATTGGACCATCTCCAAGACATCTGCATCCATATAGAGACCAGAGGGTTTTAATGTTGTGTTTTTGCATCCCTCCCATCTCACTATGGGCCATTCCCCACAGTCTTAAACAATTAGTCTGAGGTGGCCACTAGGCCATTGGAAGTTGTGGCTTCCCTGTGCCTGAGATGGAGCAAGGAGAAATAACACAGATTAGTCATGTCACCATGTGAGAATGGGAGAAACCAGCCTAGAAGTCAACGTACACTGGGAAGAGGAAATATCTGCTCCCCACCCAGCAAAATGTCTGATCCAGACCCACAGGGATTTTCTACAATAAGATAAACACTGAGTTAACTTTTGTGCATGGCGAGAGGAGGGGATCAGAGACTATGCGTCTGATAGATGAAAAGATTGGCTCCGATCTACATATTGTGGGGTCGGGCTCCAAATTCCTTAATAGGACACCCATAGCACAAGAGTTAATAACAAGAATCAACAAATGGGACTTACTTAAACTAAAAAGTTTTTTCTCAGCAAGAGGAACAATAAGAGAGGTAAATAGGGAGCCTACATCATGGGAACAAATTTTTACTCCTCACACTTCAGATAGAGCCCTAATATCCAGAGTATACAAAGAACTCAAAAAATTAAACAATAAGAAAACAAATAACCCAATCAACAAATGGGCCAAAGACCTGAACAGACACTGCTCAGAGGAGGACATACAATCAATCAACAAGTACATGAAAAAATGCTCACCATCTCTAGCAGTCAGAGAAATGCAAATCAAAACCACCCTAAGATACCATCTCACTCCAGTAAGATTGGCAGCCATTATGAAGTCAAACAATAACAAGTGCTGGCGAGGATGTGGGGAAAAGGGTACTCTTGTACATTGCTGGTGGGAATGCAAAATGGTGAGGCCAATTTGGAAAGCAGTATGGAGATTCCTGGGAAAGCTGGGAATGGAACCACCATTTGACCCAGCTATTGCCCTTCTCGGACTATTCCCTGAAGACCTCAAAAGACTGTACTACAGGGATACTGCCACATCGATGTTCATAGCAGCACAATTCACAATAGCTAGACTGTGGAACCAACCCCGATGCCCCTCAATAGATGAATGGATAAAAAAAAAATGTGGCATTTATACACAATGGAGTACTACGCAGCACTAAGAAATGACAAAATCATGGAATTTGCAGGGAAATGGATGGCATTAGAGCAGATTATGCTAAGTGAAGCTAGCCAATCCCTAAAAAACAAATGCCAAATGTCTTCTTTGATATAATGAGAGCAACCAAGAACAGAGCAGGGAGGAAGAGCAGGAGGAAAAGATTAACATTAAGCAGAGTCATGAAGTGGGAGGGAAAGGGAGTGAAAAGGGAAATTGCATGGAAATGGAAGGAGACCCTCATTGTTATACAAAATTACATATAAGAGTTTGTGAGGGGAATGGGAAAAAAATAAGGAGAGAAATGAATTACAGTAGATGGGGTAGAGAGAGAAGATGGGAGGGGAGGGGAGAGGGGATAGTAGAGGATAGGAAAGGTAGCAGAATACAACAGTTACTATTATGGTATTATGTAAAAATGTGGATGTGTAACCAATGTGATTCTGCAATCTTTGTAATGTTTTGAATAACCAATAAAAAAAAGATAAACACTGAGATAAACAAGTAGTCTGAAATGCTTTCCAGTTCCTTCTGTGTTAATTTATTCCTACCGTCTCGATGCAACAATGTCCACTTAGAGAAGTACAACTGGAATGACATTTCTCTACCCAAAAATAATAGTTCTAGGCTCCATTCTCATAGAAAATGATTGCAGTTACATGAAAAATATCATTCCCTTGGTTTTAATGATGGAGATCAAATCATAGGTTGATTGGGCATGATGCATGTATATATTGAAATAAATGATCTATAATAATTTATTTAAACATTTTAATATTTTAATTTTATGTTTGTAAATACTACTTTACAAAGATAATGCTGTAAAGAATTTCTTTGTGTATAAAAGTTAGCATGTAAGATATTAATCCATGTGAAAGTTGTACATGTTATAACTTTTGTTGAATACATGTTTATCTCTATATGTATATACTTATCTTTTTTACTAATTATATATTTGTATTTACTGTGGTAACACTTCTCAGAGCTTTGTCAGTAGTGGGTTTCTCACTTAAAAATATATCTTTAAGTAGATAAAACTATTGTTCTAAATTCTACTTCTGATAATATACTTGATTTATGGTTATTGTTTAGTTTTCTAAGTTTTTAAATTTTTTTCACATTATCCATTTATAAATCAACAAAATTTTGTGCACTTTTGATAAAACAGAAATTTTTATATTCTATTTGATAAAAGTTTTTTGTTATATTTGATAAAAGAAATTTTAAATATTTATCTTCCTTTTGTGATGTGATCTATATTTATAATAAATATAAAGAAAAATTGACATTTCTTTTTATATAACTCAAGTCTGAGAAATATATTCTTCCTTAGAAAGCACAATTAAAACTTTTAGATAGCTAATTTTTTTTCTTAACATCCTAGTCTCTATATCTTTAGCAAGATTCCAATCTCAGTAGAATAAGTTTTAAATTTAGATTCACATAATATTTAGGCTTAAGAGGTTACCATGTGTATATCTGGTTCACTCAGTTACTTAATTATTTATTCAGTAAGTTCTTACTGAATGTCATGAGATGCTATAGGTAAGGTTTCACTACTGTTTAAATTAACATATCAACACATAAAACTATAGAGCCCAATTTTATATGTTAAAACAACACTGAAGATCTCTTTAATATTTGTAACTATAAGGACATGAGATCCTGAGTATTCAGCTTCAACCTGAGTTGAGGCATGCCTTCTGAACGTGAACAGATTTCTATACGTTTGCTATCCATCTAGGGAAAATAGTCACAGTTACCTGCTTTAAAGAAGGAAGGTGGCTGTACATTCCGTGACCAAATGAAGATAGAAGGAGCTCCCTCATACTGCAAAAGATTTGAATCATTTAGTGATCTGTTGGAGTTGTTTTAGCAAAAATAGCAGTCAGGGCTGGGGATGTGGCTCAAGAGGTAGCGCGCTCGCCTGGCATGTGTGCGGCCCTGGTTCGATCCTCAGCACCACATACAAACAAAGATGTTGTGTCTGCCAAATACTAAAAAATAAATATTTAAAAATTCTCTCTTTAAAAAAAAATAGCAGTCAGGGGTTTAAGTGATTTCTTATATATTTATGAGAATTGAACAAATCTGAATTGATGGGAAGAGCAGATATAGGAAAAAAAATAGTGACATACTTATCATGGAAAAAGGTGGCTAAGAAAGAATAGACCTTGGAAGCCTAGCACAGTTATCAGCGGTTTTGATTCTCTTCTGATAGGCATCTTATAATTAGACCCAGCACACGTCCTGGCTTGCCGGGGGCAGTACTGGTTTATACTTAAGGATTCCGATGTAATTACTATTATCAGCTCTTTGCACTCTCACAAATGTCACTATTTGAGGATAAATTATATAGTCACCCTTTCTTATAACAAATACAACAATGGATTTATGGTCCAAATGTAAAGTGCTTTTGGGTTAAAGTAAAAAAAAAAAACGAAAACTACTTAATGACATGAGTATTGGAAGAGAAATGTATGCAATTCACTAAATTTGCATTTAATAAAATCACACCAAAACAGAATCTTAAGCAACAATCATGTCTTTCTGTGTCACTTAGCCTTTTGCCTGCGGAGCATTTAGGGATAATTATAGTACAATTACTCACCTGATTCAAATTTGAGGCTCCTGCCTAATGTTTACCACAAGACTTTACAATGGATATTCAACTCAGGATGGATAGGATTGTAATTATCAAACTCCCTAATCTTGCTCAAAATAAATAAATACTCCAACAAACAAACACCAAAAAATATAGCCAATTCCTGCTAACTACAGGCAATTGGTCGTTTTAGAACAGACAATAAAACTTGATAAATAAAAGATATTCCTGAAAAGTGCCTCCAAATAACCTTAAAATCAATTGCAATTTCTGCTTTTATTCTGCAACACCAGTGCATATGAAATGATTCAAGTAGATTGGCAAGAAAGAAAAGAAATCAGAAAATAAATGAGCTAACAAAATGATATACAGCTCTATAACCAAATATGTAGAGTATTATATATGAAGTATGTTAAAATACATATGAAATATACAGTGATAATTCAAAGCAGTATTTTTTCATAGGTCAAGAATAGATTGAGATGGAAAACCTTTAATAACCCCCATCAACTCAGTTATCTTCCTTAGGCGATTGTTTTTACCATTTATTCTCTAATAATACAGTCTCATGTGTTTCCCTTCTTAGTACCTAGTCCTATCTTACCTGTGTGTATTTTTTGTGCCCATAAAATTAACTTTCACCTTATGTTTCTACCTGAAGGACAAAACATTACCATATATTTAGTAATGTTTTATCATTTGAGCACACACGTTTGGATTTTAATAAAGAAAATAGATATAAATGATGCTGCTTTCAAAACACAAATGAAGATTTCATATTCCTGTTTACTGCTGAGCCAACCTCTTCTTGTATCAGTGTCTCATAAATCTCACTAAAGAAGATTTAATTACATCAATACACTGTTGATTTTTATATGGTCTTTGAGCTTAGGATAAAAAGTAACAAAATGATATCGATTTAAGTCAAGCTAGGTAAATCTTCCACGACCTTGCTGCTTAACCAATTTTAATGCTCATGACTTCTAACTTAACCTATTGAAAAACAAACACAAATTTGTTCTTAAAATTTGAAGTGTGAAAGGATAATAAAAATTATTTTCTTAAAGAGAGATTATATTTCCTTTTGTATCTCTTATTTATGGACTCTTTTCTCATTTATCTGAACACTGGCCCCATATACAATTTTACTCATTGGAAATTATGAGTTACTCCTTAAGTTTTTGGGGAAGAAATTGACATAGACCTGAAGTAGGTCATTAATAATAGATACATATAGAGCTGAGGCAGTAATTAGGAGACACAGAGATGAGGAAGAAAATTAAAGTATATTAAAGTATATTAAAGAATTGACCTGATAAAACATGGTGGCTGATGTTTGGAGATACAAACATTTGGAAGAGGGAAGTCAAGCATTGTAGCAAACACCTGGAATCTGCGCAACTTGGGCAACTGAGGCAGAAAGATAGGCTAGTGTGGGCAACTTAGCTAGATCCCACCTCAAAATAAAACTTTTGCATAAAGGACTGGGATATAGCTCAGAAGTAGATTGTTCTCCTGAGTTCAAGCCCAGTACTGGGAAAAAAATTAGAATAGGTGAGAATTACATAGGAAAATACAATGCAGGATAATTTCTTGAGTGAGAATATTGGTGATGACTAAATATACAGGGAAGGTGTAGATCTCTGTCCCTGTAACAAATACTCTAAATAATTAATTTATAAAGAGAAAACTCTTTTGTTTTGTTTTGTTTTGTTTGGCTTACAGCTTTGGAGATTCTAGTCCATGATTGATTTGCCCTGATTCACAGTACACACATATAAAAAGGAAAGGAATTAACTAAAACTTATTTTGTACCTACTCAATGCATGTTTGGATATCTGTCATTTATATAGATGTCAGTTAATTTTTATGAAATGACTACATCCACATCCCTTTAGAACTATAATGAACATTTTATGACACTGGTCAAATTTAATCTAGTAAATGTTCAGCATAGCTAACACTTCCAAGGTTAAATAAATGAGTTTCACATAGTATAGAAAAAACAATTCCATAAAATGTATGTCACAACAAAATATGTAAAAAAAACAACAGCAATCCAAAAAAAGCATGCTTTATAGTAACTGCTTTTATACTGAAGTCTCTGCTTATATCTCAAAATAGATCATTTCCATTTTCCAGGGCTTCCAGGATCATTACCCCTGACTTGAGTTTCCAGCTCCTCCCTGGACAGCTATTTTGCCCGCCTTCACGTTCCAAAGGGGTTTCAGTCTTAATTACTGACAAGAGCTGACTTTTGGTGCCCGTTCTCATCAGGGCCAGGATTACTCTGGTCTCTTCTTTCCCAGCCCTTTAACACTGCATACTTAGTACTTCTTATAGTTCACACAATTAGTCTTTGTGTGTTTGTTTTTTATTTCTAGATTCCTCAGAGGTTTTTAAAGAGTCAGAGTAGATATAAATATGAAGGCCATTTGCCATCACCAAGTATTATACAACCCAGGAGAAGGGAGGTGTATTTTTCCTGCATTCTGGCTTATAACCAGGGGTATGACCAATATGAACCAATTCAATGAACTCCCTCCTTCTCTGTCTTTGATGGCCTTGGCTAATGTGGCACCCGTGGGACCCATGGGACCCGAAGGAGAGCAAAGGGATCTATCTGCCATAGGTTGGCTGCTTCCTGCAGGCTATGGCCACCACCTCAGCCATGGCCACTGCCCGGACGGATCTCCTTCACGTTACTTGCTTGCTCCCTTCTTCTCCCCTTGAATTCTGTGGTGAAGAGTGTCCCTGCTGCAGTTTTTGGATATGTACAGTCCTTTACATTTCCCAACCCCGCTCATGCCATTTAAATAGACTCACTATCAAACCACCCCCAGATTTCCCATTCTGTCTTTCCTGCTAGGACCTGGTATAAGCTGCTTTAATTTCTTTTCTTTCCCTCCCCTCCCTTTCTTCCTTCCTTCCTTCCTTCCTTCCTTCCTTCCTTCCATCATTTTTTTCTTTCTTCTTTCCATCTGATTACTAAAATTGACAACTAGTGGCCAAGAATTACAGAGTTGGAAAGTTTTTGTTTAACAGAAAACTTTCTAAAAGTTAGAGATGTCAATTAATATAATCAGTGCTTTATAAATGGGTGGGTAGCTATTACATTTTCTTATAAAACTTCGTATTTCTTAAACAATGCTGCTTCATGTTTTCAAGCTGTGCATTACACTTTTTAAGTGTTTCTGAAAATTAAGTGCCCAAAGGTCCAGAAATTAATCCATACATCTGTCATAGATTTTGAAAAGGGTGCCAAGACAATTCCAAAGAGAAAGAATGTTCTTGAAACAACTGGTGCTGGGACATCTGCATATCCAAACAAAGATAGAGGGGGAACTCCTTTCTGGGTATGCAGAGAAATGAGCTCCAGACTGATGAAGGACTTAAATGGAAGGTCCAAAGTTATCCAAGAATTTAAGAGAAATCGAATGGAAAGTCTTCATGATCTTGGGTTTGATGATGAATACTTGGAAATTATACCAAAAGCATAAGAAAAACAAATTTGACTTATCAAAATGACAACAAACAAACAAAAACTTTTATGAAACAAAGGAAACTAACAGGAAAATGGAAAGAAAATTTGCAGAATGTAAATTTTTTTAAAAAAATCATTTATCTGAAGAATGTGGTATCCAAAACAGTTAAGGAATTCTTCCAACTCAACAAAAATTAAACAACCCAATTTTTTTAAAAAAAGGGGGCAGAGTACTTGAATGGACATTTCTTAGAAGAGGGTCTACAAAGGGCCAACAGATGTATAAAGACATTCAGCATAAATAAACATTGGGGTAATGCAGGTCAAAGTTACAATGAGGTAACAGTTAATCCCACTAATTTACTATAATTTAAAAAGAAACAACAAAACAAAACAAAATAAATGAAAAAAAAAGTGCAGAGAAACAGGTATTCATAAAAACATGGAAAACAGGAGCCTTGTGCAAATTCAGTGGGAATCCAACTGTGGAAAGCATGGGGGCAGTTTCCTTCATCAGTTAAACAGAATTGTCACATGACTGAGCAGTTCCATCCTAGATGTCCGTTCAAAAGAACTGGAAACAAACATTCAAACAAATATTTACACATATATGTACATAACAGTGGTCCCAAAAGACAAAAAAAAAAAAAATAAAGAAAAATAAATGTCTATTAAAAGATGATTACATAAGCAAAATGTGCTACATCCATATGATAGGATATCGTTTAAGCAAAAAAAAAAAAAGAAGTTTTAATGCTCGACATCCAGTAAATTAACCTGGAAAACGTTACCCTAAGTGCAAGAAACTGGACATGAAGGTCACTTATTGCATGATTCCTCTATGTGCTTTCCAGAACAGGCAAATCCTTAGACAGAAAGCCAACTAGTGATGGTCAGGATCTGGGGAGAAGGAGATGGGAAGTAACTGCTTAATGGACACAGGGTTTCCTTTTGGAGTGTGGAAATCCCTTGGTCCTAGATAGAGGTGATGGATACACAGCACTCAATGAACTAAGTGCCACTGAATTTAAGCTTTAAAATTGGTAATTTGATGTTACTTGAATTTTAACTCAATAAAATATAATAAATACACAATCCATGTCAAATACAGTTTCTATGTTAGTTCTCTATATTGCTCTAAGCTTTCTTAGACCTGCACTCATTAGAACACATTTAAAAAAGGTGACATTTTTCCCTGTGGGAGGTAGCTCAGTGGTAGAACACATACCTAGCAAGTGTAGATGTAGCAGGAAATGAGGGTCAGGACACCGAGATCTGGAAGCAACTCTTTATTAGTGGTGCTACAACCCAGAGGGATAATTCCTAAAGTCTGAGCCCTGAGCACTGCATGGCTTTTATTTTTATATACAAGCAAATTTGGGGTGCATCAAGGCAAGGAAGTTGGTTCAATTCTATTAGAGAGTGCATTCTACATTCCTTACATGAGTACAAGGTGTCAACAGCCTAGGGGATCTTAGCTTCTATAGCTTAGAGACTTTGACTTCACTAAACCTAAAGGAGGATGGTTCTGACCCAGCTGCTTTGTTTCCTGATTCTTCTATTGTGCTTATCTTTTACATGTACCTGTTACCCACTGCAAGCCTCTATGGTTAAAGTCAATATGCAGAGCTGCTGTGTGTCAGTGTGCAAAACCACAGCCTGTCAGCTCTTAAACTGCTAAAATGCCCATTTTGCTCTACTGCACAAGGACCTGGGTTTAACCTCCAGTCTGTGGGTACATGAGTACACACACACATACACACACATACACACACACACACACACACTCAAGAAAAGAAAAGGGAAGAAAAAATAATCTTTATCAATGAATATAAAAATCCTTATTAAAGAATTTGTGTTTTTGAAAGTAATAATGTACGACTTATTCAGATATAGATCACAAATTAAAATGATAAGTTTGCTATGTTATTGTTAGCTTTACTGTAAACTACAAGGTAAGGGATAAATTTTTAAAGCTAATGAAGTTATTTCTGCAATGCTTATGTGATGATATTTCATTCTGTTTGAGATTTTAGTTTTTCAATGCTTAATCACAATCTCAACTCATCTCAATTGTTTGTAAAATGTTTTCAAGTTGGACTGAAGAAATGACATCTTGAGTTAACTAAGATCACAGTAAAAATACTGTTTCTGAAGTGTCATGTGAATTTATTTTGCATTGGCATTGATTCTACCCAGAGAGGCTGCTGTATGATTTAAATTATTGGTAGATTGTGATTAAAATGAAGATCTATGCAATTCCCTTAAATAACTTCCAAGGATTTCTTCAATAACTGCCTTATAGTAAGCACTTAGCTTCAGCATCCTGATCAGGTGTTAAAACCTCTGGAATAGAGACAGGGATGTCTGACAACTCTGCCTTACATTCCTTTCCTCCATGCAGGTCTTTATTGTCCTCACCTGTGGCCTTGAGTCTAGCTAAATGCTGACCTTGATCTGGTTCACAAATCAAAGTCATTCTAAGGATTGGCTCTGGTATCTGCCTGGATTCTTTCAACCTGCTGCTAAGATGCCCTCTAACAATCCGCTGGCTGCTTCCTATTTGTACACTCAGTGGGGTGGGTTTCCATGGAAATGAAAGGTTACATAGCCCTAGTAAAATGGGATTCACTTTAGCAAGGCGCAGTGGGACACACCTGTAATCCCAGCAGCTTGGGCAACGGAGGCAGGAGGATTGAGAGTTCAAAGCCAGCCTCAGCAATTTAGAGAGGTGCTAAGCAACTCAGGGAGACCCTGTCTCTAAATAAAATACAAAACAGGGCTGGAGGTTTGGCTCAATGGTGGAGTACTTCTGAGTTCAATCCCCATACCCCAAAGGAAAAAAAAACAAAAACCTAAAATGGGATTAATTTTTACATATGGAGAAAGAAGAGGAAAAAGTATCTTAGAAAGATACACAGTGCCTCCAGAACTGAGGAAACAACTCACAGAGAAAAGTGCTTAAGAGTGGTTCTCGTGGGCGGGGGGAGGGGGTGAGCATGGGAGGGTAAGGCAGGGGGCATGGGGGTTGGAAAGATGGTGGAATGAGATGCACATCTCTACCCTAAGTACATGTATGAAGACACGAATGGTGTGACTCTACTTTAGGAACAACCAGAGACATGAAATATTGTGCTCTATATGTGTACTATGAGTTGAAATGCAGTCCGCTGTCATGTACAACTAATTAGAAAAAATAATAATTTTTTTTTTTTTTAAAAAAAGAGTAGTTCTCAAGGAAGGGGTGGAAAGCAGTGGGCACCCTATGTCAGACTTCAACCTGACTGGCCCACTTAGAAGTCTTGGGGCCTCTCAGCATTCTCTCAGTGCCCCTCCTTGGAACTCTGCAGTTGCACCTGGATTTGGGTCCTAATGTAGACCCCTGAATGCTTCCTGGCTTCTTCTCAGGCCTTTCAGGATCTATTAACACTTGCAGGCCAGCTAGACTGGTCAGCCCTCTGCAGTGAAGTGGGGATGCGTCCCTGAGAAAGACTGCTTTCACACCCCTGAAGGAGCAAAGCTGGAGAAGTCAACAACACTTTATGGCTCACTGGGTCCCATATCTTTACCCAACAGATATGAAGGACCTGAATTACAAGACAAAGCACTTCCATACCCTCACCTAAAGTATTCCTAGAAAAGTAATAACACCAACATTAATTTTTAAATGTTTTTCTACCTCTGCTTTCTCATTGCAGAAATTGCTTGTCATCTAGGTCCAATTCAAACGTTTCCTCCTCTATAAGACTTCAACTAAGTGTTGTCACTTCATTTAGAATTAGCAATTTTATTTTCCTATTTCCCCTACTGTAGCTTATAGTTGACCATGGCTCTTATCATTGTCAGTGATTTACACAAATGCCTGCTTCTTCCACAGAGGATTGGAGAAGTTCAAGAGCAGGGATTGTTTTTTAATCTCCAGTGCTTTCCCTAACTAGTGGACTCCTGGAGTCCACTTGTTCTTTTTTACTTGTTGGACAAATATGGACTGTGCTACATATGAAAGTCAGGTATTTTTTGTGATGGTGAATTAAAATTAAACACGTCTCAACTTCTACAAGAGGAGGATTTAGTTTTTGTTGGCTTCTTATTACTGTTTTTCAGAAAGTACTAGTTAATTTAGATAATAGCAGAACAAAAACTTTTCCCCTTTTAAATTCTAAAGGCACACACAACTGGAATTCTAGACCCAAAAGCCAGAATCAAGGGCTGTGTAATAAATCTCATCATTCAATATAATCATGCAAAATCATAAAACCCTGTGCCTTTTCACATCCTAGTGCTTCTTGTTTAAATGTCATTTTGAATCTCAAGTCAATTCCATGTGTTAATACCATGGAATGGAGAAGTCGCCTTGCTCAGTCCTTGAGGAGATTTGGTCATATCCCTCTTGCTTGAAATTTCAGATTGAAAACTGAAGTGTCCCAGGATGCTGTGGCACAAAGATCTGATGCAGCTGTGCCTTTGATATTTTTTCAAAAGGTCTCTCGTCATCAGTAGTTTATGTTGGAGCGTTTTAGGAAGCTTGAACATCCCAAGGCTCCATGCCCCCCAGGAAAACAAAGCTGGGAACCAAGAAGGCAGCTGTCAGGAGGTGGGAGTGCGCAACCTTCTGCAGTTGGGGCCTAAGACTTTTAACGGCAAGTGTTTTTTTTTTTTTTTTTTTTTGTTTGTTTGTTTGTTTGTACAACTGGCTCTGAGGGGGGAGGAAAGTGGGCCTATATTTCACAGCAAGGTTTTGTCTGTCCAGAGTAAAGTACGGGGGGAGGGGTGCATCTCAATATAACATCACTAAGAGAAGTAAATTGTGAAATAATTGTCCGCTTTCTAACACCCAAGGTGAAGGCACAGAACGACAGGACAAGAAAACCAAATGTAGAAATTAGTCAAGGCGAGAAGGAATGTGTTCATTCGGCAGACACGGCATGATGGCACTGCCCGAAGAAGGCCTGGGCACCACTGTGACTCAGCCAGGGGAAGGCTTGAGTGACTTTCCCCCCAGTGCTCATGAACTAGTGCTGACTAATTGTTTCTTTCTCATCTGGTGCCTGTGACCATCAGTATGTGTTTTTGAGGAGCCCAGCTGTGAATATTGGATTCCAAAATGGATTTGGCACCTGGGGACCCTCTTATTCTCTTGAAGGGACATTTCACTTCATTGCCTCAGTGAAGAGATTTCTCTCTGTGGTAGGAAAGTTCTCTAAAGGGTCTCTCAATCTACAGAGGGCCTACCCTGCTTAGAACTCTGGTAGTTTTCCATAATGTACTTTTATGCTATTTCCCTTTCTAAATACTTGAGGGAACTTATGGGTTTATAGCCTCCTATCCCCTCTTCTCCTAGATTACCAGAATGCAGGACAACTAACAATAACAACCAGGAAAACTAACAATAACACCAGTAGAAAAACACACAGTCTTGTCCTTTGAATCACTGATAGGAGAAGAAGGATCCTATTTCTTTATTCATGGAATATTGGGCTTGATTCACACATGTGCTATGACTTCAGTTTTGTGCTGCTATCTTCATTTCTGTTCTCCACCAGCTGGTGGAATTAATCTGCCATTATTTCTACCATTCAATTCAACAGAGGCATAGACCATAACCTGAGAAATTGCTGATGTTGCTTCTATTAATGGCACTTAGCTCACACCACTTGCACCATTATCTTCTCTACAATCAACCATTGTGTTGATTAGAGAAGATAACTATATGTTCTGTTCAGTACCTATTGTCTTCTATACTTTTATTACAAATGTATGTGATAAATTTAATTTTACTGAACAAATAAAATATACATTTAGTCTTCCCCTTTTTTTTGCTGTTCAGTTTTATTATAGTGTCATCTCCAATATTGTGCCCTTTTCATTTTCCTCATCTCCATTTTCTAACTTCTTGTTCATTCTTATAGAATAAAGATAGGCCCTTGAGTAGACCATGATGCTCTGGGTACCAGTAATGAACAAAGCTGTATTTACACTACTTATAGACCAGAATATCTGCAAGATGAAGTCGTAATATGTGTAGGAGACTGCCAGCTGTCTCACAAACTTATTCCTGACTTCCTCCTAAACACCTAGATGCCCAGGTAGAAGTTGCATTCCTCAGCCTTCTGGGCTCCAGATTTAGTGATGTCTCCATGTCATTATCAATGGGATGTCAATGGCATTGACAGAAGTATATGTTTCAGAGGGCAAAGGTGCCATCAGCCTATCCTGAAACATGCTGATCCTACTCTTGTTCACGCAGAGAATTGACTAGAGATCAACACAGGACATGTTGGAAATAAGTTACTAGAGAATATTTTTGGGTATGTGGTTGTTTTAGTCAGCTTTTGCCCCTGTGGCTAAAAGGACCCAACCAGAACAACTGTAGAGGAGGAAAGGTTTATTTAGGGACTCATGGTTTCAGAGGTCTCAATCCTTTGAGGTGAGGCAGGACATTATGGCAGAAGAGTGTGGCAGATAGAAGCAGCTCATGTGGTGTCATGAAGCAGAGAGACAGGTCTCCACTCTCCAGATACAAATAAATGCCCCAAAGCCACACCCCAATTCCCACCTCCTCCAGCCACACCCCACCTAGCAGTTACCACTCAGTTAATCCTATGGGGGATTGATTCACTGATTGGGTTAAGACTTGCCATCCAATCATTTCTCCTCTTAACCTTCTTGCATTGCCTCACATGTGAGCATTACCTCACATCCAAACTCAACAGTGGTATTTCTCCCAAATTTAGAGATGGTGTGAAGTGTGGAAGGCAGATAATTTTATTTATTATTTGCAAATATTTATGTATAAGAATTGCTGAACTAAAATGCTTTGCATGTAAGAATGAAAGCTGGATCATAGGAGACATTTTTTTTTTCTGCAAACCATATAAGCAGTTGATTTCAAATTATAATTGGAAATCGTGTGTGTGTGTGTGTGTGTGTGTGTGTGTGTGTGTGTGTCTGTCTGTGTCTATCTACGTACTTATTTACTGGTCTGTCTGTCTGTATAATGAAATTGAGACAGAAAGAGAGAGACAGAAAGGATGACTGTCTGACCCCACCAAAATTTAAAATTTTACGGTATTCTATACATTTGAATTTTTAAAAAATTAAATTTGGTAATATATTAAATTGTAAAATTGATGTATGCTTACTGTAAAAACTCTGAAAATATAGAGTAATACATAATAAAACAGAAAGGCATTTTCTTATATAGAATCTCCCATTACTAGGCCCCAGAAGAAGCAGCATTGGAGTACAAGCTAGGAGCTCTGCCACTAAGAGCAATTAACTCTCCCTCTTAGCAACAGAACTTTAAAAACTGCCTGTCTTTCAATACAATATAGCCGTATCATCACCCCACTTATTCTTTGAGGAGAACCATTTGTGACATCACATTCTCATTCCATCTCTGATAATGTCGACCTACGGTCCTCAACTTACCCTAGGTTTAGCTATGAAAGAAAATCTAAGAACTCGTGTCTTCCTGGGTCCTTTGCAAAACCCTATTAGCAATGAAAACCTCCTCTGTGTAACCTAAATGCTCCTGGTCTTTGGCCTTTGAAAAATTCACAAGGGACTTCTGCTCATGTCAGTCAAGAAAGGCTGCCGAGATGTGCAGCCTCTGACTGTTGTCCAGGGGACAAAAATATCTGTGTTTGCTCTTGGGAGGAAGTTATCTCTATACTACACCTTAGAGACTCACCCAAAGAATCTGAACTATTTCTAAAGCTTCAAGGGATCAGTTTTCTCTCCCAAGAACACATTCAATATATGCAGCTGTCCCAGCTTCCATTTTTGGTAATGATATTCAGACCAAGTCAAATTGGACATTTTATTGTGCACTTAGGAATAAAAGCATGTATCTGAACTCTGCCTCATAAAGAGGTAAATTCCAATTAATGAAATCAAAATGCTGTCAGCTAAAGCATTAAGGTCATTAATCTTAACACTAATGTCACTGTTGCTACTGAAGGTGGTGATAATGATTCAAAAACAATAAGAGAGTTTACTTACTAGGTTGTACTCACCATGTGCCACAGAGTGTTCTGGTCACCACATTATTAATTCATTCAATCTTCATCCAAAACATGATGATATATGTATTACTATTTTCCAATTAACCTATAAGGAAAATGAGGCAAAGAGAGGATGTGGCATTTGCCAATGTAGGATTTGACCCAGTCTTTTTAAGGTCCTGAAAAATCTGATTTGGAAAAGGACATCTAGTAGGGCAAATTCACTGGAGGTGGTGTTAAAGGAGAGAGCGGCCACCCAGGGACAGAGAAGCGAAGACTAGGAGGGACCAGCAGGTGCACTGCTGAGCAGACCTGCAGGTCCTGTATTTGTAGTAGGCCACTAACATATTTGTCATGCCCATAGCAAGTCTTGGCAGCTCAGAGTCAGAAATAGAGGGAGGATCGATGGAGGTCAGATCAATTCAGGAAGCTACTTGATAAATACTCTCAAACCCAGTTTTCTACCTGTCATAGGTTAAGGATTGGCCAATCAGAACGTGGAATTTTGACAAAGTGCATCCGGGCTATTCATAAGAGATGCATTGTTTAAAAATTAAATTCACAATCAAATTATGTTACTGAGTGGAACTGAAAAATATTTACTTTTTCCAATTTCTGAATGTTTCTAGTTTCAGAATATAAGTTGATCATTCCACAAAGTTAGGCAAAGCACAAGAGTTTGTGGTCTATGATACATGGAATTCAGCATAACACCCCTGTGAAGTAAACACTCAGTATATTACTCAGTATAATACCCTGGTGAAGTATGTATTCTGTGTGCCATTAAGCCCCATTTAAATGTCAACACCAGGCTTTAGAGACTTACCCCTGACAATGGCATGCCATCCATATAATTAGAACACGTGCTTTGTCTCAGATAACTTAGAAAATTAAATCTGTTATCAACTTCATCTGCATATATAGACATTGTCTTAGTGGCTAACTAATTAGACACCAATCAAAGCATGTGCTTTTGTGGTATATCTGTTCTTTGCCTGCATGATATTTAATGAACAATGTGAATTCACTAAGTGAATTCAGAATAGGAAAATGAATTATGCAAATTGGAAGAACTAATAGCTAACTGTTATTAAAATAATTTACTTATCTTTAACCACAGATCAATTATTATAGCAAAGGTTCCTTTCATTTAATTTACAATAAGCACTGCTAATAGATCCATTGAGGAGCCACTGGCTGAGTCCAATGAACTGAACAAAACCATAGGAAAAAGTGACAAATATGATACCGTAGGCCAAAGGCCACATATTAGCAAAGTGCTGTGCCAGGAACATGTTTAGCATAAAGAATATGAATTCGGCTTTGACCTCTTAGTAGGTCTATGAGTCACAGAATTATAGACATCAAATGAATATTTAATTACACATACTTGAAGACCCCTAGAGAGATTGTGTGAAAGGTAGCATATGAGAGGGGTTGGGAACTGAAACCACAGGGATGAGTACAGTGGCTCCAGGAGCAGTATTAATTGAGAAGGACAGCCTGCCACCTTAGAGTACTGAGAAACTCAGCATTCAGGGGTGAGAACCTGGTGGAATGTTTAACAAAAACAGTAAGGGAGAGCTGAAAAGCACGGGAAGGATCCAGCAGGCATTGGAAGGGAGATTGTGTTGATGGGGGTCTGGGAAGGTTTGTCCCTATCATGAGTCTCCTCTAAAGATTTTAATCTTGCCTGATGGTGGGGAACTAAAATGCACATAAAAACACATAGTTACACATTCGCAGATGCACACACACAAGCACAAACGTGCAGGCATAAGTTGCCAGCACCAGAATCCATGTCCTTACGAGGCACCCTGAAATGGGAAACGTGGAAGAGAGTGGAATAGAAAGTTAACTTCTCTTCAAAGGCCATGTAATATAACTACCAAACAGAACCATTGTGTCTTATTTAGGTTACACGTAACTCTGATCATTAAAACTAAAAGAGAAGAAAGACTGACTTACTATAAGGCAACACAAGACATCTGTATGTCAATACTAAATGACAAGACAAAAATCACAGCTAACATTTACTATGTACTTATTACACAAGAGGAACTGTATTTATAGGCAGTGTTACAATAAATGTCCAATTTTAAATTTTAACCATTCTAAAAGGTAGAAACTAATATAATGCTTATTTTTTATAGAGAAACTTGATATTATGGACTTGAACAGTAGTTTCTAGAAGAGACAAGTAGCTCAGAAGTGACAGAGACATGGTGTTGATCTGGGTGTTCTAGCCTCAAAGCTCCTACTTGTAAATACCTGATCACTTCCTCATATGAGTCCAGAGGAATAAAATGAGGTTGAGAGAAAGCCTCCCGTGGAGAATCGGCACCATAAGATAATCTTGTCAGTGACTGGACTCCACCACCAGCAAAGCCAGGTAAAGTTCTCTCTGACTCTCAAAGGAGACTGAGCTTACAAGGTATTTGAAGTTTTAACCCAAAGGAATCCGCCCCTCAGAATCACCATGTTATTGTAGCGTCCAATGATTCCTCGTGAAAGGGTTAAAAAATTAAAACTCTATTTCTTTGGGAGTGATTTTAATGTCTTTTCACACGGGTCTGTGTTAGCCGGGCTGATAATACGATGTGCATGTGCACGCATCTCTGTGTAGCTGCCAGAACGGAATGTGCTTTAGTTCCCTCTAGAATCTTCTTTATTGTTGCTGCAGTGTGTTTCCTTCTTGTGTGATGGGTCCTCAAAACACAAACACACCACCACTCACGTAAAGGATGTTCCTAGGGTGGGTGATAATAATACATGAAATTCTAAAATGTAATATCCAATTTATTAAATTTACTAGGAATAAAAAGGACTCATACGTTAAAAGCCATCAGGGGCAGAGGAAGAGAAGTTGGAGAGAGCATTTAAGATGCTCTGGAGGAAACATTTTGTTCCATTTTAATACATCAAGATTAGGAAATAATCAACATCTAAATGCTTTTTCTGCAAATGAAATATCCTGCCAGTTAGGAGAGAAGGATGAAGTTATATAACTTAATAATAAACTGGCATTAAAGGGACTTTTTAATGTAAGAAAAAAGTCATTCGCTCTGATTTGTGTCTACACTCTATTGGTGATATTTACGCAAATGCAGTTTCCTAATGCAGGTAGGAGGGATTTACTGCCCTTCCATTTTTACATTAACAAAGAGGTTGGTCACAAATTAAATGCAGCACCATACCTAACATTAATTTTAGAATCTTGTACCAGGTAAATATATTTTAATACTCTATATATCATCAAACTTCAAAACAAAACCCATTTTTTAGAATTCAATTCTCATGACGAATTTTATTGAACTAGTCACTAAAAATCCTAAATGAAATCTCTAAAATAAAATTAAATGTACTAGTTAAAATAACTATATTTTATTATTTCTTTCTGTCTTACAAATACAAATGGTGTTTGGCTCAGAGCAGGTTCTTTAAAATATTTGTTAAGAAATAAAAATAGTCATGGCAGGAAGTATTGAAGAGGATGAGAGTAAAAGAATCATTTAATCAGGTTTAATTCATGCATAGTTGAATATAAATTTCATATAGGCATATAGTTTTTATGCTATTTTCTATCATAGTTATCAAATTTGTCATTCATGATTTTTTAAATCTTTGATTAATATCAATATATATCAATTTGGTGGGATAAAATAGAATTATTGTCAAAATGTTTTAATCAAAATCATATTAATTTTGCAAGATAATGCAAGTTACATAAGGCAGGTTTCAGAATAAATGAAAGAACAAAGAAAAATCATCTGTATTGCTCAATGCAATCTTCTTTAAGTGAGGCATAGTCTTTCTCTAAAGGAAAGAATATCACCAGATTGGAAAAGTTTGTCTTTGGATAACACTACATACATTTTCCCATTTGTGCAGTATCCTAGTTCCTTCTGATCCTTAGTTTTTATCCTAAGTAACCTTGCCCTAGAATACACTGTGTAAAGAGTGCTATTGAATTTATTGAAAGCTAAGATCTTTGCCAGTTAATAAATGCTACCTTATCAATTAATATAATTAAACTAGATGTCATTTTATTTTATAAAAATAAACCCTCTTTTTGAGCTACTCATCCAAGTGCCATTTCTACAACTTCACAAACTCAGGACCTATCACTACACCCATGTGAATGGCCTGCAGGTGACTCAGGTGTGTGACCACCCACTGACCATTGCACTCCAAAAGAAGCAGACATTACTTCTGAGGAACAGCCCCTCATGGACCCTATGCTAATCAATTTTCAAATAAGGCAAGTTATAAAATATGAGAAACACCTACTAGAATATAGATTGTATAATTCAGACTACAGAAATGTATTTCCCTTTTATTTTTGAATTGTAATGGCTTCTTTATTTATATATTTATTTTCCATAATTGAACAACAGTTCAAACCTTTCTTAAGCATTTGAAAGATCTGAAATTTTATTTTATTTTTATTATTTTTTAAGTTTTAATTATATTTTCCTAAATTGCTGAATAAAATTGTGTTTATGGTATGCAGTTTGATGTTCTGAAATATATTTATATGTATAAATGCTTTACTTCTATTTTTGTGGTGAGAACATTTGCTATCTAGTCTAAGCATGTTTCAACATATAATTAATAGAAGCTTATTATCTTTGTGCTATGCATTCAAGAACTTTCCAGAAGTACCTATTACTGTCTCTATGTAGTCATCACTTCCAGAACTTAGAGAATGCTATTATAGTAAAATGATTCTTAGAGTCAGAAAGAATTTTTTTTCCCAGAAATCTAGCACTCTTCTTTTTTTAAATTTAATTTTGTCAATTCAGATTTGTGAATGATTTTTTGTATTCATTTAGAGAAGAGTTCTATGAAATGGAAGATAAAATTAAAAATAAAATTGCTTAAATTTTCCCTTAGACCTGAAAATCTCTTTTAGCCAAGTGTATCGGTAAAAACCAAAAAGCATATCAATACCTTATGTAGTTTAGTATTCCTTTAGAATTTACAATGTAGTATTGATTTTCTTAAACTAATATATTTAAAGTGTACTATATTGCAATTATAATTCAATGTTATTAATTTGGTCTTAAGAATGTCTTCTTGGATACTTGCCAATTTAATAAATATTAATTTAGAAGATAATTTATTATATCATTACTGTAAGTAACAGCTATATGTTCCACTTAATATGCAAATATCAGCAAAGGGAAATGTTATTTTGAAGAAGCCCATTTATTTTATTGAAATATTTAAAAATATAATACAGTACAGTAC